>NC_051219.1:8244403-8436903 GCF_015220715.1 Pygocentrus nattereri | reverse complement strand
ACAGCTTCCAGTCAAATCAGCCATGCTTCCTGCCAAACGCTGTCAGCTTACTCTTCCTCCTTTTATTACCATTATCCAATTCAGGTCTTAAAGCTCTCTAATGGCTCTGAAAAACCACAGTCTCTGCGTCGTCACAGAGCCTGACTGCACTGCGCATCGGACAATGTGAGCACTGTTTTATTCTCCACCAGCCGACTCTGAACAGCAACACCAAACTCAGGCCAGAACTGACCGCGGACTCCGATGGACTTTGAGTGGCTCTTTTAAATGATGCTGCTGTCCATGACGTCCATCACAGCTAATGGACTTCATGGTTCACAGTCAAGTGTTTTTTCCTCAGGCTGGTGGTCTGAGGGAGCTTTCTTGTCATGATGTTCGATCACAGACCAGCATCGCTGATCACAAAGACATCAATGCTCTAAAGGCTGAATCACACGAGGGGTTTGAGAGCACATCATGCATACATTTACATTCATTTCAATGGAGCTCAGCTTGGATATGCAAGTCAATCAGTAACAGAATTCTTTTATTATCCACCCCTTTTAAAACCTTTGCTTCCCTGTGGGGAAGAACCTCAACACCATCTTAAAGGCCGCTCCATTACCACAGTAGCTGAAGTGAAGTATTTCATGCATGGCTCAGTGTTTCTTCGCTGTATCCGCTCAAATCAATGCATTTCACCATTAAATATCTTGTTTGTGTGATACGTCATGTTACATGTGTAACAAAGTGACACATTTCAAATAATAAATATATTATTATCACTGCTAAAATCATTATTTTAACAAAATTATTATTATTTGCCTTTTTTTTAACAACACTTGCATACACCAGGGTCATTTATGACCCAAGTGTGTAAAAGTGATGTAGCAACACAAAACATATTTTTGTTCCCAAAGCAAAAGAAGAATGAAAACTGTGATTTGTGGTCATCGAAACAAAATAATGAACAGCTGGAATACTCGATTATAAAATACACTTCTTTCACAGATATGGAAAGAAAGACTCTCAGCCATGCATTCTTCACCCATGTTGAGCATTAGAAGAGCGCGGATTAAACAGTGATTTTTAATCGAGAGGTAAAAAAACAAGACCAAAATAAGGATTTGTGATCATCGAAAACAAGTTAATTGATTTATGGAATTCTGAAGGATGAAATGAATGTATTCACAAATATAGAAGATAAAAAGCCAATTGGGACACTTTTGTGCATCAAAGGGTGAAGTATGCTTCTTTTTCGCAACACAACATCGCCGTTATGGTGTTCTGCACTGGACTTAAGTGTGGATGTGTGCTCTCTTGTGTTCTCTTACTGAAGAGCCGTCCTGAGTCGCTGTCCTTTTCCAGCCTCCAGTCTGTGTACACAAGTTCTCCATCCTGAGAGGAAAAAATAAACATAAACAAAAACAGCACCTCTGTGTCTGATACACTCACACCAGCACCACACACACTACCATGTCACTGTCACTGCTACACTGAGAAAGGACCAACAGCAGAACAAGAGCTGGACACAGTGTTCCTGCAGTCAGACACTGACCGATGATGAACGGCGTAGAGGGGTGCGGAGTAACACTAATTAGTTCATCTAAACTTTTTAAAAGTTTTGCTTTGCTGTTTCATTAAATGTGTTTCTCTCTCTCTTTAGAGGGTCACTCACCTCAGTGCCCACATAGAACTTGGTGCTGATGTGCTCCAGCTGCCGTTGGTGTTTGGCAGAGGGCACACGGAGCTGAGAATACTCAGGGACCTCCGCCCTTTCTGCTCCGGACAGGAACATATCTATGACAGAGACAGAGAGACGGATCGAGAGGACACAAAAGTTCATTTAGCACAAAAACAGGCCAACTACGAGGTAAACAGACAGAAACATTATTAACACAGAACAAAGGCTTTTCCTAAACGTTTGTGGCAACAGAGAGCATAGTAACTGTTAATGAGTTCGGATCCACCCGATTCCTCCATACAGACACTCCTGAAGGCTTCATCAACCTCAGTCACAGTCCTCTTTCATTAAGGACCTCTGATTAGCCAGCCAACTTCAAGCTGAGTTCCATCTAACACTGAATCTTCTGTCTTACGATGGTGGATCACTTTTAACAGGGACGTGTTGCCATAGTGGCAACTAATGCCGCACGCCTGACCTGCTCTGAGGCAGGTTGAGTCCAGGAGAAGATATCTTAATCAAGTCTTGACCTGATCAGCGTGAGCTTCTGACCAATCAGAGACCTACCAGAGGTCACCTTTTTGTAGCAAATTGCTGCAAGTCAAGAAAAGGAGTGCCTTCAGTTCAGCCCCTGAGGAAGAAGGCTACTACAAGCATATCAAAAATAGAGGAACAGAGAAGATACCACATAAACAAACAATATGAAGCGCTTACCAGCAATTAAATACACTCAAAATTCATTTGTTATAAATAAATTATAATGGCACAAGCAGCACTGCTAACCCAGTGACAGTAGTGATGATGTTGCTTTATGCAGTTTATGCTTTACTTTTGGCATATTTATGTCTATGTATACCATCACTGGGATGATACCTCATATCTACATGTCAATTTTTTCTATGTCAATTTTTCATTTTTATGACATAATCGGAAATTGGCACTTGTCCTTCACATTTACATTGTGACTAAATCTTATGATTAATGGACCAATAAAATGGCCAGAAATATCACTTAGAATAAAAAGTTTCTCCATTCTCCAACTTCTTTACTGGAGATAAACAGCTTTATTCCTGCATTGACAATAACAGGGTGATTAAAAAATTCACTCAATTTCAAAATTACTTATTTCACATACAAATCATTACAGAACAAAGCAGCCCACGAAAATCACGCTGCACAGTTACGACGGATTCACTCTTATTGAAATGAGGAGTGCAGAACTCTTTCTGCTCAGGGGTCACATCTCCTCACAGACTGAAGGGAGCCATCTTCCACTGACGGTCAGACACTCTATGACTCCCTCCTTGGTATGTGATTGGTTCATATAGGCGCCTCGCGGTTGTAAAAATATGGCGCTTTGAAATGGGATGAATCTTTTTGAATCACCCTGTAAAACACCACACCTTCATGTGCACACACTTAAAGATTAATCATAGCTTGAGTTTCTAAACCTGGGACGGTTGTTAAAGTAGTGCACTTGTAAAATGAGTTGACTTGGAGAGAACCATGGCTACGTCTGTTAGGCTCTGTGACCTCCGGGTGTGTTAGATTAAGAGTGTGGACAGAATTAAAAGCAAAGAGTGTGAAGGCAGTTTTTCCTTTTTAGGAGAGCTTTAGACCCCAAACGCAAATTATCTCTGTAATTTATTGGAATGACGATTCATTGTTTAGAGCATGTGTATAAAAATTATATCTTGCACAGCAAACGAAATTTTACGGACAATTTTCTGACCAATTACGGTGGCCTCTGCTGTACTTGTGTTGTTTTTTGTGCACGGCACTTTACCTGCATTTGACCCTTTTACCGACACTGTTTGTGTATTCTCACATTAGTGCAGAGGTGGAAGCAGGCTAGGTAAAGTGAAGAAGGGGTGTGGGGTCTCACAAAGCCCCCTGTGTGTGAGGACAGGGTGGGGTTTATGTTGATTTGAGGGATTTGGGTGGGCACTGCTTACTTTGGGTGTGTATGAATGTGTGTTAGTGTATTGTACGTGCATATGTGTGTAAAGGACACTGTGTTTTTAAAGCACTGTGCTGGGTTACGCTCTGGTTTTTAGCTGTAAAAGTACATGAACAAAGTGTGCGGTGTGTGCAGCGCAGTCCCGTCTGAACCTTTCAGTTAGCTAGAACACCACACTTAGTGCCTCTTTCAGCTACAACACCTCTGATTACATCATTTAGCTACAATACCTTTCTGAGCACCTCCATTAAGTAGAATGCCTCTCGGATTGCTTGCATTGCCTAGAACACCCCTCTGAGTAGTTACAACCCTGGTATTTAGAACACCTCTTTAATTGCTTGGTGTTGTTAGAACACCTCGCTGAATGCTCTGGTAGCTAGAACATGTCTCTAAGTGCTTTGGTAGCTGGAACACCTCTGTGAGTGCTATCTAGGAAATCTCTCTGATTGCTTGCTTTAGCTAGAACACCTCTCTGGGTGTTTCCGGTAAGTATAACATATCTCTCTCTGAGAGCTCTGGTGTGTAGAACACCTTTTTGAGTGTTCTGGTTGCTAGAACACCTTTCTGATTGCTCACTTTAGCAAGAACACCTGCATTTGCTAGAAGTGTTTATTAGCAGGAACATCTTACCGATCACCAGGGTTAGCTATAACACCTGAGAACTGGAACACGTACGTGCTTCTGACTATTTCCTATACCAGGAACACCCGAGGGCTTCGTTTACTTAGAGCACCTGTTAGCTAGAACATCTGTCTGAGTGCTCAGATGCTGCACTGGTGGACTTCATAGGCGTTAAGGACAGTGTGGGTCAGTAAGGATCAGCAGCTGTGAGGCTGGGAGGTATGTATGAAGTTAAGCTCCAGTGAGCCTCTGAAATGAGCGGAGTAATAATGGAGCCTCTCTCGGCTTCACTTCATAAAGCAGGAGGTGATCTGAAAGACAAAGCGCAGCTTCTCCTCACAGACGCTCTATAACACAGGCCATGTTCAGGCCCACTGCACTGAGAGGCCAGGCTGGGGTCACATATGTGTGTGAGCTGCTCATATGTGCTTGGCGACGGTTTGCCTTATTCCCCCTGTTACTGACCAGAGAAGTTAGGAAAAATATCTGCAGAGGTTTTTAAGTAAAAGCAGCTCTTCAGTTGTGCTCATCTTTCTCTCAGCTTGCGTCTCTGCTATAAAGAGCAGGTTTTAAATAATGATTTGTGATGTTTTCTGTTCCAAACTGTTGTCAAAAGCTCATATTAGAACTGTTTTGGTCCAAACGTGGTCTAAGCAGCTGAAAAGTTTGAGAGCTGATGAGTTCTGACATCACAACAAAAGGATTAAATGGTCAAGCTTTGGCTTTATTCCTAAACTGGCACGGTCACTAATACCGTCATAGATATTTACATGTGTGATGTTGTTTAATTTAAATAAACCTGGTTGAGCTTTAAAATGTTCAGTTATTGCCGACTGACAGAGAAAACAAGGTCATTTATATTGACAACATTCTGAAAAGCTGTGTGTGTGTGTGTGTGTGTGTGTGTGTGTGTGTGTGTGTGTTCGTTCACCTGCAGTAATGTTAG
Source organism: Pygocentrus nattereri (assembly GCF_015220715.1). Lineage (NCBI taxonomy): Eukaryota > Metazoa > Chordata > Actinopteri > Characiformes > Serrasalmidae > Pygocentrus > Pygocentrus nattereri. The sequence goes on along the minus strand of NC_051219.1, from coordinate 8,431,713 downwards.
TTGTACTCTCCCTCAGACTGAACTTCAGAGGGCTGTATTCACCACTGGAGTCTATTTTAGGCAGAGTCACCTACACAGAGACACACAGAGAGACAGAGTTCACAATACAAGTGACTCAAATCTGATGAACTGGTGTCCTGAATTGACCCTCATGAGCTCCTCCTGCTCAGTAACGTCACGTGACTGAATCACCGCATCATCAGCACAAACTAACGAGCAGAACGAGCTTCGCTGAGAAGATCATTAACTCTGATCAGCTCTCAGCTTCATTATTAGAGCCAGACGGAGGAGAAAAAGGTGAGATGAGCTGCTTTTCCACCATTTAAAAGCTTAAACGTCTGTTCAGCGTTGCTGCCATGGTAACGCTGAATTCTGAGCGTTCACATTAAACAGTGTGTCCCAATTCAGGGGCTGCATCCTTCAGAGACTGCATTTGAAGGCTGGGTGACTAGGCTGCCCGTTTTGAAGGCTCCTTCATACAGCTGAGAAATATATCCTTTCTTTCCACGTTAATGAAGGATTTAACGACTGTATCCTTCGTCAGCCAACAAATCCCAAGGTTCATTGTGTGCTGGCAAGGATTCGAGAACATGGCGGCATCAACAGAGAATCGAACAACAGCTGAAGAGCACACTTTTAAATATAAGTTAAATAAATAAAAATACAAGTATTTATCTTGTAAATAGGCTCCATCTTTAAAGAACTTTGAAAGAACTTGACAGGAGCAGTGTTCTGGGGCGCAGCGGTGAGGGCGGGAACAGCGATGCTGAGATGCAAGCAGAAAATCCGCCGTAGGGCAGACCGTCTGATTTCGGTTCAGCCTTCACGGGTTTCATTCATTAATCAACCGCTCGAGAGAGCATTAAGGAAAGTGTCAGCAGTGTGTGTGTGTGTGTGTGTGTGTGTGTGTGTGTACCCGGATGAGAGGTTTCCACGTCAGGTCGAGATGTTTGAAGGTGTTGGGAACTCCGTGTGGATTTTCTAGAACCTTCTCTTCAGTCTTCTGCTTCCTGTCTGTCAGAGCTTGAGCTACAACCCGGGGAGTACGCAGGTCCCAGAACATAACACAGCTAACACACACACACACACACACACACACACACACACACACACACACACGTAAAGGTAATGACGTTTATGAGATGGTCATAAATATAAAGTAAACAACAGAGTAATGAACCAGACAGAATCAGTTAAGCAGTCTCTCATATTTAACTCATGAAGTTTGTGTGGTTTTATTTACCAAACAGCAATGATTCATTTTTATGTGGCCACTTTTCAACCTTGTTATCTCTCAGATTTTAAAAGGCTGTTTCTGTCCCTTTAAACTGATACATGCTCATGAGCTCTGCTCTGATCTGATCAGCTGTCCTGTGTTGTGCTTCGTTCAAAAAGTATTCCTTTAGTCTTTAGTACAGAGTTATTTGTTTAGTCTTGTCACTGGCTGCAGGCCCTGTATTATACAAAAGTAAATGCTACTAAAAACCTTAGCTATTAAGACAGTTTTAAACAATGCGCCCTTGCAGAGGCTGAAGCTAAAGCTCTATTTCGCTGCTGTTTGCATCTATGCAATAGGTAATAGAAGCTTTAGTAAGTTTTAATGGAGTGTGAAGAGTTTTAAAGGAGTTTTAAGGAGTGTGTTCTCACGTAAACTTCAGCTAAATCAGCGACATAGCTAGAAGACTTGCTATGCAAACTACATGCTAGCCAACTGTTTGAAGTTCCTTTGCCTCTTTCCTTTAAACAGCATGTACGTCATGTAGAATTTCATTCTGGCCAGCAGACTGAAGAGTTTTCTTTTATGAAAAACTTGTTATTTGATGTTGTCAAACCCGATGCCACTGTGCGCTGCTGGAGAACGGTCTGAGACGTTATAAAGGAGAAGACCAGCCACTTCGTAAAGTATGAATAGGAATGCTCGTAACCCTGAATTGTGTCTGCTTATAGAGAAAGTCCTGCCCTTCAAGAAAAAGAGCAACTACGCTTGCTGGTTATGCTGCATGGGTTGGCGATATTGTGGCGCTAGTGGAGAAACCCCCCCCGACCCATGTGAAGATAGCAAAAGCCAGAACAACCTGAAAAATCACATTTGTTAAGCGTTACTGAGCCAAATACTACTAACTACTTACGAGGTTTTTTCAGTGATCCCAAACATATTTTTAAATGTTAATTTGAACCTCAGTTCTAAGTATTTTGGTCTCTCTCCATTCAAAGAGATGTATGGCTCGAAATAACTGCCCGGCGGTGTTGCAAAGAACAGCAGACTGGAATAAGAATAAGAACTTAGAAATGACTTTAGCAACATCACACATGTGAAGCTGGAGCCGAAAGGTTTTATACATGTACCATGACAATGTTGGCATTCTTAACTGAATCTGTTTTTGCCAGTCAACATGTGACTCAAGGGTGACTCAAGTCTTAGTCACTGGTTCTCTTATATAAACCACTGAAGTACAAATTAATCAATATATGAATTGTCTAGTATGTGTGGACGTAACATTACCCATCAGGAGCACAGGTCACAATCTGAACTGATATCTGACTCTTATTCTCCAAAGGTATCCCAGTTCTGGAGACCTAAAGAGGGCGAGAGAGAGAGAGCGAGACAGACAGGGTTAATATATGATATCAATGTATTACCTTGTGGTTTCATTAACAGCCTATTACATACTGTACTGTTAGCACACCCTGTTGTCTGACTTTCCTGATGTTTTTCTTGCCGTATGTGGTTTGAGGATCGCCCTGACCGTGTTACTGACTCTGAGGTCAGATCCTTTACATGCCCTTCCCCTTGGGAGTGTTTCCCTTAAGCCTCACTCTGGTTAACCCAATAAATGTCAACCAATAGCAAATAATCAATAATGGAGTCAGGGTCTTAGTCGTAACAACGGCCTGTTATCTGCTGGAGTGCTTTCTTTAGAGGCCTGGACTGGACCGCTCCCCACTGCAATATCCTAAGAACCTGTTACATGGTCGATTATTGACCTTTGACTCTTCCTCTGAAAGGGTCGATGCTTTTAGCTGAATGACTTTAATTCAATGTAAAGCGGAGCTGTTCGTTTCCAGCTCTGATTAATTCTGAGTTCACCTTCTGTAAAAGCAATCATTAGCTGAGTCTTTTAGCGTAAGTGGCTCAGAGTCCGTGTGTGTGGAAATTAGGTGTGAAAGCCTGAAAGCGCCTCCGTGAGTTTTCGCTTCACTGCTGAGTATAAAGGAGCTGTTGACTTTAGATCTGATAAAGACTCACAGTTTGTTGGAAGCTGAAAGGAACAGAAAAGAACGAGCTGTTTTTAGAGCTTCAAGTATGTGTTCAAACCTAAATATGTGTCGGGTTCAAATTCCCATTTATGTTCCCACAGTTTAACAGACACTTTTAACAGGTTCCCAAGAGTTCAGCTCCTTGTTTATTCTTCCTCTCTAATTTCTTTTCCTTAAAACAGATTTAATCTGGCTCGCTGGAGTTCCTCACTCGTGTTGTGGACAGAATTTAACAATGAGGTCCACAAGGCCTGCGCTCGAGAGAAAAACGGGAAATAAAGTGGATTCAGCAGAAGACCGTTAAGTGCAGTCAGAAAGTCCTTTCATTTGTTTGGCTGAAATATTTTGGGCTGTATGTTCAGATTGTTACATGTAATATTCTGTGTGCAGAAAACATTTTAGGATTAAACAGATGGAGGCTACAGAGAGAACGGCACATTATGGTGACTAAAACATCTGAGATGTTCAAATCATTGCTTGATGAATAAATGAGTTAAAGGGGAACTAGACAGAATTTGGACAGATGATTTATGCACATTATTTTCATACAGCATGTTATTTCCTGCTGTTTTACATTTTATCATTCTGTGATTTAATGATGCATTTAATGATGCAGTCCTTTCAGGGACTCATCATTTTGAGGAACAATGAACCGGGTTCGGACGGAAAACTAGTTGATGTGGTTTGGCTTGGGTCAGGTTCAGAGAGATTTGTCAGGCTCAGGTCAAGTTTGGGCAGAATTTTGTCAGGATCAGCTCAAGTTTGGGCAGAATTTTGTCAGGATCAGCTCAAGTTTGGACAGAATTTTGTCAGGATCAGCTCAAGTTTGGACAGAATTTTCTCAGGATCAGCTCAAGTTTGGGCAGAATTTTCTCAGGATCAGCTCAAGTTTGGACAGAATTTTGTCAGGATCAGCTCAAGTTTGGACAGAATTTTGTCAGGATCAGCTCAAGTTTGGACAGAATTTTGTCAGGATCAGCTCAAGTTTGGACAGAATTTTCTCAGGATCAGCTCAAGTTTGGGCAGAATTTTCTCAGGATCAGCTCAAGTTTTGGCAGAATTTTGTCAGGATCAGCTCAAGTTTGGGCAGAATTTTGTTAGGATCAGCTCAAGTTTTGGCAGAATTTTCTCAGGATCAGCTCAAGTTTGGGCAGAATTTTGTCAGGATCAGCTCAAGTTTGGACAGAATTTTCTCAGGATCAGCTCAAGTTTTGGCAGAATTTTGTCAGGATCAGCTCAAGTTTGGGCAGAATTTTGTTAGGATCAGCTCAAGTTTTGGCAGAATTTTCTCAGGATCAGCTCAAGTTTGGGCAGAATTTTGTCAGGATCAGCTCAAGTTTGGACAGAATTTTCTCAGGATCAGCTCAAGTTTTGGCAGAATTTTGTCAGGATCAGCTCAAGTTTTGGCAGAATTTTGTTAGGATCAGCTCAAGTTTTGGCAGAATTTTGTTAGGATCAGCTCAAGTTTGGACAGTATTTTGATTTTATCAGGCTCAGGTTGAGGTTAGACAGGAATTTCTGTAAGGCAGTTTTGAAAGTGGCGAGAGAAGCCACAGAAAAATATCAGAAATTAATCAGCATGATGTTATTTTCTTTTTCTGATGACAATTTGATTTTATTTTTTTTACAAACATTAGCCTTATTGACTGAAAAATTCCTTTAAGTGAACTGCAGGGGCACTGTGTGTGTGTGTGTGTGTGTGTGTGTGTGTGTGTGTGTGTGTGTGTGTGTGTGTGTGTGTGTGTGTGTGTGTGTGTGTGTGTGAGAAAAGAATGATCTGGTCTCTTTCTAATGCCCCACTCAGCGTGGAGTAGAGAGACTCTTACTTTTCATGGCTGATGTTTTTGCACGCCTCAGTTCATCCAGACTAAAGACTTTCATCAACGTGCTGAGAGAGTAAGCACTTATCAGGTCTGTGTTATGGTGTGTTGAAAAACAAGATTCCTCACATTCCTCAGCTAAATCACATGAGAATTGACCAGACGTCCTACTCGTAGAAGTCATAGGCCTCGCCATCAAAAAACATTTTTGACATGTTTTTGTCAGTGTTTGACATTGAAATAAACAAAAAATGAAATAAACCTTCTGAAACAGTGTAAACCAACGATACTGTAATGACAGTTCACTATATAAATATGTAATTATTTGTTTATTAAAATCTAAGTAGTATAGCGGTATAATATAGTTTCTGACCACAGAATGGCTGTTGTCTACATACTACTTGTGTGGTGGATCATTCATGGCATAGCAGTGACACTGACATAGTGTGTCTGATGCTGGTCTGAGTGTATCAGACATAGCAGGGACTTTACGCACATCAGCGTCACTCCTAGGTTCAGAGTGGACCATCACCCAAAAATATCCAACCAATGCTGACGTCTATTAAAATGATCAGAAGCACAAAACACTGAAGGTAAACAGTTTCCATCAGGGAGAACCGAGTGGCTCTGACATCACTTTTTACACACAAGCAAAGTTTCAGTTTCAGATTTATTTACAACTTAGTTCCAAGTTTAAGTTGAATAAAAACTGGCTTTAAACTCAGGATCACAGATGAGCTCCTTTACTATGTTGATCTGTAGGCGTCTGTTCATAAACATAAACCAGCCCAAACTCATTTACTATAAAATGAAATGGTGTTTGTAGAAATTCAGAAAAAAGCCGCGTCAGTCTCGACTGCATATGTGGACATATTTCTATATTGTGCTCTATTTACACAAAGTTAGGTTAGTTCATCATTTATGTTGAACAGACTCTCCCAAAGTTTTACGCTGCTGCGCTGACGTTGAACCGCGTGCTGCACTGGGTTGGTATGACCAACAGGTCAAAACCAGCTCTAAACAAAGTGACCGCTGGGCCCTGATTGGTGCTCTGGCTTTGCGCTTCTTTCGTTTTGACATGTTACGTTTTTATACACACAGAAACCAAAAGGAACGACAGATTTCTCAAAATGTAGGAGGAAAAAGTCGGATATTGGACTCTGAAATGTAGTGGAGTGAAAGGAGAAAGTCGCCAGAACGGAGAAACTTCAGTACAGATACACCAAAAATACTAAAGTACAGAAACTCATTACATTTACTCAGTTACTGTCCAGCACTGCTGAATTTAAAGAGTCATCGTAAGATCCAAGATAAAGAAAAGCTCTGTGATGGCTGTGTGGAACAGTGGCTGCTCCGGCCCTCCAGAAGTTTCTGTAATACATCAGCATACCTCAAAACTGTCCGGCAGCCACTGGATGTCAGTGATGGGAGCTCTGTGTCCACTGTCAATGCCTGACACAGCGCAGTAACGCACTACAGGAGTGTCCTTCTCCTGCTTACTTTCAAATGACTGCCAACAGAAAACAACACAGTCACAATTAGTCGTTCATTCTGACACTAACACACTGCCTTTGGTGTCTGGGGAACACTTTATAATAACAGAGCCCTATAAAGAGCAGCTTAATCACTGAATAGTTACTTACATCTAATAACATATGAATATTATATTTATTTGATATATATATATATATATATATTTATATTTATTTGAAAGTATAGTTTTTTTATTTATGTATCAAATTATCCTCAAATTATGTATCAAATTATCCACAGATCAAAACAATCATTGATAATTAAGTAAATTATTAATCATTTAAATGGTAGCATTTATTTACGCATATGTGCCTATTACATACTTATAAACATTAACAAACTGTTACATAATAATCATGCTACTGCTAATGAGGGCCAGTTATTTTTATTCTAAGTTATTATCATGTTCATCTTGTATCATATTATTGTATTCCTCTCTTAGCTCGTGTGTTTTGTGTAAGTATTGCCCCATATTGATTTTTAAAGTTATTGTAGCTTCTTCTGTTTGTGTTCTAAGCATATATTATTTTATTCAGTGTCCTTTTGTATTGTCTTATTTTCTTAATATTACTTAAAATTTGATGAACAGCACTTTAGTCACTAAAATAAATGCGGTTCATACATGAACTTGACTTTATATCAAAGATACCTTTTAGTGACAAGTTTATAATAACGTAATAAAATTATCAATGACCCCATCATCAACCTGCTGGAGTTACTGAATATATGTACTGAATATATGACTGACGAGACACACACACACACACACACACACACACACACACACACACACACACACACACACACACACACACAGCAGGGGTCTGAAAGGTCCATGTGGCTCTGTGTTAGTGTGAGAATCGGGTTGCGTAACAGCTGTGTTTGACCGGAGCGTATGTGTGCGCGGGGGGGGGGGGGTCATTGTGCAGGTTATTGAGTAAACGGTGGGCTATTGAGTAAGCGGGGGTGGGGATGGTGGGTGTAGCTGGGAGCAGATGTCAGGTGTGTGTTGTTGCTGAAAGGCGCAAACACTAATTCAATTAGGAGGCGGGAAAATGAAATAAAACCCAGCACAGCCCCCTCACTACCCCCCCATGTCCAAAAAAAGCCCTGAGCCCTCAGAAAACAGCACAGCCACTGTACTCAGAACAGGTCCGAACACTCCCAAACCTCAGAAACAAAAGCAAGCTATTGTCAGTGGGGGATTCCACGGCAGCCAAGCAAACACACATGCACACCCACGGGTCCACAGATGGGGGAATGACACTACTAAACCTGTCACCATCAAGACAAGTTTAGATGAGAATTAACTGCTGTACAAATAATTGTTATTAATAATGGAACTGTCTGTGAATGCAATGGTTAAAGTAGAACCATAACATGACCAAATTGTCTGATCTTATTTCCTAGATATCAATACTCACAACTAAAGACAGAAACAGCTGAAGCTCAAATAAAAAACACAATACTCACTGCTGCCCCCTAAAGGTGTTTTAAGTCAGAAGTTACCACTTTTGCCATTTAATGCCGTCTTAATAAAAGTGTCTCAATTACATGAAATCAGCAAATGTTGATGCACAGCTACTTTATTTTGACTAAAACAGAAAGAAATAAAATAGTAATTGTGGCATGTAAAACCTGCTAAGTTGATACTTGGTAACACCTTCTTGGCAGACATCTCAACCTGTAAACACTTTTTTGTGGCCAGCAGTCTTTATAGTCTTATTTTAGGACTTTCTATCCTCTTTTTCTTGAAGAACGCTTCTAGTTCTGCGATAGGCCCGTCTTGCATGCTGGCATGCTTAAGGTCTACCCACAGATTTCCAGTGATGTTAAGTCAGTGGACTGTATGGCCCTTCCATAAGCTTCAGCTCTTGTTTCTTGAAGTAGTTGATGGTGGATTTTGAGGTTTGTTTTTGGATTAATGTCCTGCTTTAGAAGCCAACCTCTTTTCAGCTTCAGTTTCTTGATTGACTGTGTCACATTTGCCTCCAGAATTTGCTGCTAGTTAGTGGAATTTACTTGTCTAAAGTTTCCTATGTTAGTAGCTGCCACCAAACATCAAAACATAATAGATTCACCCTGGTGCTTAACAGCTGGCACGGTGTTCTTTTCATCAAATGCTTTTTCTTCAAACTAATCCTTGGTGACTGTGGCCTAGGAGCTCCATATTTACTTCATCAGTCCACAGAACGTGTTTCCAACTTGCCTCTGGCTTATCTAAATGTTATTGTGTATTTTTCAGACGTTGACTTTTGTGATGAGGTTGCAGGTGCATGATTTGTGCAAGCAACAATGCATGTTGCATTTTCAGCCCTGTACTTATACCTTACTGCAGGTTCTTTGCTGTCATGTGTGTGTCTTGATTTGCCTTTCCTCACAGCAGCAGTGTTATTTGAGTTTTCATCAGTTGACAATTCCTAATGACAATGTCTAACCAGTCCTAACAAGTTAGTACAATATAGAGCAACTGCGCCTTAACACTTTCAGAAAAAAAATGAAAGTTGTGTTTAGTTCTGTTTACTTCAAAAGTCAAAGTATTCAAAGAACTCAAAATATGGAATTTTGGCATACAACTGTATAATGCTGAGTGTACCCACCAGTGTGTTTATGTTTGAGGAGATGTTCTTCCCTCCCACTCCGGCACGAGTGCCCTGAAGTCTCTCCACATGGCCTGAAATATCCCACAATACTACCTAAAATCACACAATATCACTGTTTATTATGAGTAAACAATTGGCCTTTTAACCTCCCACGTTGCAGCTTATCATTCATATTAAAACTTAATATTGAGCTGTGTCTAAAAATGATTCAGTACCTCCAATGAGTCCTATATATTCAGTAAGATTCTACTTGAAAGGTGTCTATATAACCCATCCATGACATCTTACATAAACACTATGTTTATTCATGAAGCATACATGTTTTATCTGATATTAATCTGGACTACTATGTAATTTTACTGAGAAAGATTTTTTCACATTTTTTTTTAAAAAGGTTTTTTTATTTTCAGCAAAAAAAAAACCCTCATTTCTGAACAGCCAAAATAAAAATGGCCTTGTTTTACCCCTTTGGTCATTAACTGCTTTGACACTTAGGTACGCCATCACATTAAGATTCAGTGGAATGATTGTTCCGAAGCAAATTTATGAGTACTTTACTGTCCATGTAGTAAAGTGACATGCAGAGCAACAAATGTTTAAGGAAAACAGACAATTCAAAATAATTCTAAAGCATAGGTGAAACATGCCTGAGTGTCAAAGCGCTCAACGACCAGAAGAATTATTCGAGGTGTCGCGATTGGCCCCTCCCATTCCTGTCCATGTGCGTTTGTTTTGCTTTTCTAGTCCTGCCCCCTTGTTTCATGACTCCACCCCTGATTGTCTCCAGTGTTTGCACCTGTCCCTCGTTACCCTTATGTATTTAAGCCCTGTGTTTTCCCCGGTCTGTTTACTGGTCTTTGTTTGAATCTGTCTGTGTTGTTGGTGTTATATGCTGTGTTGGTTGTACTGGTGTTTGTTTGATTCTGGTTTATGTCATGTCTTGTCCCTGATCTATACGTGCTAGGTCATTGACCCTGGACTGTCTCGACCCTGATTTTGGATTTGCCCTTAATGAATCTCACTTATCTCAGCACGTGTGTCCGCCTCCTCACTCCCTGTCACACAAGGTCATTATTATTTTGGCTGTCCAGAGCCGGTGAGCCGGTTTACTGAAAATAATATACTTTTTTTTTTTAATTAAAAAATTAGATTTTTTAAAAATTTATCTGAATGAAAAGATATACGTGTCCATATTAATATCATATAAAACATGTATACTTTATAAATGTTGATTGAAAGATTCATTAAAATGTTATGAGGTGTTTATGTATGGTGTTATGAATGTGTTATGTAGACACCCTTCAAGTAAACGTGTTACCATAAGTTCTGTAGTTATGAGACCAAGGAACTGAAGTGTGATCCTACAGACGGACCCATAGTCTGATTTTAAAGTGAAGTTTGAAGAAAAAAACAAATCTATGAATTTTCTCCCTTACCTTACAAGTTATTCCACTACTACTTTTTAGCTGTGTGACATGCTTTTATCATTGTTATCATCACAGTGTCAGAAACTATAAAGGCAAGTCTAATAGAAATTATTTAAAACTTGATAAGGTTTGAGGTAAGCATGTGATAGTACAGACATGAAGCTAACTAGTGGGCTACAGGCTTCTGTTACTTCTTAACTACATCAGCTTCATAGCTCCAATGCAAAACCATAGAAGAACTATCACTTTATATTAAGTTCAAGTTTAAGTTTAACTGAAGGAGGAAACAGATTCCCTCAAATATAGACACTCTTATAAATGGATGGATGCTAGAAGGTTTCCTTTGGCATTAAGCAAATATATAACATACCTTTATAACAACTTAACAAACTTCACACACATGCTGAGACATGGTATGAAGAGAAAAGAGCTGAGATGGACGGATTAAGAGAGTGAGGAACCAAAGTGGAAGAAAAACACGCTGCACCTGGCCGTTCATACAGCCTCCAACAATAACATTTGGGTCGGAGGGACAGAACTCGAAGCAGAAGACATCGTCCGGACATTCCAGTAGCAACTGCAGAAGGAGACAAGCAGCGAGAGTGAAAAAAAAGTCTGTGGTCAGAGGAGTTTGATTTCAAAGCCGTTCCTCTTTCATCTGAGATTGAGTTTCAGCTTTTCCAGACCAAATATCATCCCTAAACCTCCGTCCCACCGCCGTGCCAAAATTATCCGCTGAAACAAATGAAACCTTATTCTGCCGCAGAGGATAAGCCGCGGGTTTAAAGCCCAGCGTCGAGCTTTCATCCCCGGCTACAATTCATTAGCCATGAAAGATCAATACAGCTGCAACCGCATCTTCACTGCTGTGTTCAGCTCATGGGAAGACTGGAAAACTTAAAAACGAGAGGAAAAAAAAATTAGGTTTACATAATCTTCTCCTTACTCCCCCCAAAAAAATCAGCCAAAACATGATTGATGCCTGAGGTTTGCAACGAAAACTTCGGGCGCCAAACACAGCTGCTTAACTGTTTAGATTAAAGGGAGGAACTGCATATAGTTTACCTGTGATTTAATCAACTGTGTCACAGTCAACATACAAAACCACAGAGGACTTTCAGGCAAACACTATACAGTGCTTAAGGAAAAAATGAGAGAAATAGAGTGAACACGAGAGATCTTTACAGAAGGATGGGTGGATTTACCTGTGGGTTTACTGATGGATGGATGGATGGATGGAGGAGTGTGGTAGTATGATTCACCTGTAGGCTAACTGACAGATGGATGGAATGGATGGATGGAAGGATGGAGGAGAGTGGTAGTGTGCATTACCTGTGGGCTAACTGACAGATGGATGGATGGATGGATGGAGTGCAGTATTATGCTTTACCTGTGGGTTAACTGACAGATGGATGGATGGATGGATGGATGGATGGATGGATGGATGGAGTGCAGAATTATGCTTTACCTGTGGGTTAACTGATAGACAGATGGATGGATGGATGGATGGATGGATGGATGGAGTGCAGTATTATGCTTTACCTGTGGGTTGATGGGGTCGGAGAAGCTCCAGAAGAGAATCAGAGCAGGGTTCAGTAGGAGATTAGTGGAGCGGTCAATCCTCTCCTCAAATGACAGCCTTTCAGTCACTGACACTGCAATCACACCTGCCTCTCATACACACACACACACACACACACACACACACACACACACACTAAATCATATGTCTAGCTCTTCTCAATGAAAAGAATACACTACTGTATGTGTGTGTGCTACTGTGGTCCTGCCCTCACTGCTGATGGTGTGGGGTGAATATGTGCTTATGTGCTACTGTGGCCCCCCTCTTGTGTGCGTTACACAAGCCCCTCTCACCGCTGATGGCGGGGTACCAGCTGATGTAGCTGATGGTTTTCTCCTTGCTGTAGTGAAGGTCAGTGAAGGACTGATACTCCTTCAGGTGTGTTTCTGCTTTCCCTCCAAACATAGCGTCCTCTTCCCCCAGAGCCCACCAGTCATCCACAAACACGTCCATGATCACATTCTGCTGAATAGCCAGCTCAAACCTACACACACATGGGCTTTATTATTATTATTATTATTATTCAGTAATTACTTCACAGTATTTTTAACTCAGTATCTGTTATGAATGATCCTGAATTATTCAGTAACTACTATAAAACTAAACCGTGAGGAATCGTGATGCCACATACAGACCCTTTAGAGTTTAAGGGGCTAGTACCGGATGTTAATAAGTGATATGTCTGACCTGCCGGTGACGGAGCTGAGGAAGTTCCTCAGCTCGTCTGACTGCAGGATGTTCTCCTTCTCCTCCTCACTCAGCTCTCTGGGTTCATACTGGGTGCACGTGTTCCTCGGGTACTTCCTGCCAAACACCAGCGGCTTCACTCACTCAGCACTGACAGGCTTACGTGTTCTAGATTTCTCACCTTCACGCCCTCCTCACGGCTGAGCTTAAGTGCTTCTAGGAGGTTCTGTAGAAATCCTCATGTTTCCCCCACAGGGCACGTAAATCTGTCAGTTCTTCTTGGAAACTGTCTTCATGGTATGGTAGCTTATGGAAGTGAGCAACAGGCCTGAAAAACTACAATCATTTCGTCTGGATTTTTTTCTTTTTTTATGCACGTGACATTTTTCACATGCCTCAAAGCAGATATGAAACCATCTGTGATCTGTTTGAACAGATGTTAGATGTACATACATAACCAGACATACACTCTTACTGTAAACTCTATTGATTTTAATTACTTTAATGCACACAGTGTTAAGAAAAATGACAGTGTTAACTGTATGACTGAGTCTTTAATGCACTAGAGGACATGTAGAGACACAATGGAGACAGTATAAAAGTCACTGATTATATTCATTTGTTCATTTCTAATTGTACTCGGTGCCTCAGCACAAGCCCACAGGTTTATACGTCACGTTTCCACCATACATTTTTCATTTAGACATAACATTTAATGGGGCTTCTAAATTATAATCATGAAGACATTACAATGAGCCATATACACTCATCAGGCGTTACATCATGACCACCTCCTCGTTTCTACGCTCACTGTCCACTTTATCAGCTCCACTTACTGTATAGCTGCACTCTGTAGTTCTACAGTTACAGACTGTAGTCCATCTGTTTCTCTGATACTCTGTTACCCCCTTTTACCCTGTTCTTCAGGGGTCAGGACCCCCATGGACCCTCAGAGAGCAGGTACTATATGGGTGGTGGACCATTCACAGCACTGCAGTAGCACTGATGTGGTGATGGTGTGTTAGTGTGTGTTGTGCTGGTCTGAGTGGATCAGACACAGCAGTGCTGCTGGAGTTTTACACCTCAGTGTCACTGCCGGACTGAGAATAGTCCACCAATCAAAAATATCCAGCCAACAGCGTCCTGTGACCACTGATGAAGGACTAGAGGATGACCGACACAAACTGTGCAGCAGCAGATGAGCTGTCGTCTCTGACTTTACATCTACAAGGTGGACCGACAGGATAGGAGTGTCTAATCAAGTGGACAGTGAGTGGACAGTGTTTATAAAATCCAGCGGCACTGCTGTGTCTGATCCACTCATACCAGCACAACACACACTAACACACTACCACCACATCAGTGTTGCTGCAGTGCTGAGAATGATCCACCACCCAAATAGTTAAAGGGTCCATAAGCTGTGTGAAAGGCTATAAAGTCAGGGATTAAAACTTACCTTAAGATGTGCAAAAAGTATTAAAGGTACAATATGCTTAAATAAAGGAATTAACGGTTCCATTAGATGTGTAAAAGGCAATAGATATAAGTTGTAAAAATATATTAAAGGTACCATATGCTGTCTAAAAGGCCTTAAAGGTTAAGAGTATCAGACATCATGTAAAAATAATTAAAGGCACTATAAGAAGTGTAAAAGGTTTTAAAGGTTCCATAAAACATGCATAAAACAGAATAAAGGTATGATAAAAAAGCACTGAAAGTAGCTTTATGCTGTATAAAAGGTATTAAAGCTTCAATAAGATGTGTAAAAGACATGTACTGTTCCATAATAGTACATTATTAAAGGTATTAAGGGTATCATATATAATGTAAGAGGTATTAAAGGTATTTTAAGGTGTGCAAAGGTTTTAAAGTTGCTATAATGTGTTATAAAATATGTTTAAGGTACTATAAGGTATATAAAGCCGTACCATACGGTCTGTGTGGATGAGCTGTTGGTGTTGGGGACGGCCTGCACTCCACATTGTTTCTCCATTCTCCTGATGCTGTAGCTCTTGTCCTGGTAGGAGCTGCACTCGACGCAGTTGTCTCTCAGATCTGCAGCACTGCAGGTAGAGAACCTCACCGGAGCCCCGAACTCTCGCCGCACACGGGAGATCTTATAGCGGAGCTGAAGAGATGGAAACACAGGGAGAAGAACAAGCCAACATAATTTGGCAGTTAGAGTCATCTCTAGGCTTTGTGTGTGATTTCTTTGTTGTGTATAGAATTTAACACTTGTCTCTGTTTTGATGTTCATTATGTGGTGTGTTTAGTTTTGTTTCTTCCATATGTGATGTAGTAATGTGCAAAAGTCAGAGACCGCCTTTCCTTTATTTAATGACCTGTCAAAAAACTAAATATACTATTTAAACAGTAGAACAGGAGATAAAGTGTGTTATTGCAAAACTGTGATTTGGCGAGTGCCATAGACCATCACAGCCATGATAACACACAACCTCTATTGCTTTTATACAACAATTTTTACAAAATAAATCAAAGAAGCCTCAAATTTCATTCTGAATATGCTTTAATACTGACAACTCCTTCTGCCAAATTGTAGTTCCACAACAAATGTACCGGTCCTAGATAACTGCTGATACTGTAAGGTTCACCTTTTATAGTACGAATAGAGAACTAATAATATCAAGTTCAGCTCACCTTTACATTTGTTGCCAAAATAACCTGTAACATCCAGTCTGTAAAGCACATTGTAGCCCATCTAGTTTGCTGAATTGTATTCTGTTCATTTCTAGCCAATTCCAGCTGTTCAGCTGTTCTGCAGTCGAACTAACAGTGTCTATGGCAACGGCAGATCGAGAATCTGATGTTCGTCTGCAGTCAAACTCTTAATCAGAGTCTGGCTAAACAGGCTGCAGGCCATGTGATCATAAACTCATCCAAGGTTTGTGTGCATAAAGCCTATCGTTACTCGGTAACATGTTACTTGGCAACGCAGCAACAGAGTGATACAGTTTTGTTGTGAAAAAGCTTTTCTGTTATCACAAATATCAGCACAGTTACAACAATTCTCAACCAATCAGAGTGTAAGGTTGGGATTTGTATAAGATTCAATGATGTTCAGGTCTGGATTGTGTCTATTGTTCTGAAAACACCAACATTTTTTTTCATTGAGGGCTTCTTGACAGCTACACATCCTTTCAGACCCATAGCACTGAGTTGTCTCTCTCACATGTTACAGATGGTTGGTAGGAATCCTGTTTTAACTTTTAATATTTTTTAAACAGCGTTTTCAGTGTTTCCCCATTGATAACGGGGTGTGTTTATGTGTGTTTTCACTTATTTTTCTTTGATTTTTTTAAGCAAGTGGACTATCTCGTATCTAATCTCCTCAGAAATATTTCCTAAAACAAGAATAAGTCGTTCTTAATTGTTGTTTTGGCTGGAAATTAAATGAAAGGTGGTCACTGACTTTTGCACACTACTGTATGTGCACTGCTGTGATGGACTGATGACTTGTCCACTGTGTTTCCTGCCTTCTGTCCAGTGAGCGCTGGGATAGGCTCCAGAACCGCCAGGCGACCCAGAAGGACAAGTGGATTAGATGATGAATGAATGACTGAATGAATGAATGAACGTGGACAGATGTATGCTCTGCTTGCGCTGTTATTTTTTAATTTTCTGTGTGGTGTGAGGATCATACTTTGGGTCTAGTGTCCATAAAGGATTCCTCCTCAATCTCTCTCTCACTGCCCAGAGACACCCAAGGCTGTGGCTCAGGAGTCTTCTGTATGATCTCCGAAAACTCCTCACCTTCGTCCTCCTCTCCTTCCGCTTCCACTGGCGGCTAAACACAAAGAAAAGCCCAAACAGATCAATCACATTTATTCACACAAATAAGAAAACCTTATTAATGGCACAAAATGAAAGCAAGCTCAACTAGTAACCGCACTGATCTGAGGTGACCTCCCCATCAGAATTCATACTGCTGAGGGAATGTTACTCCTCAATGCTTCTACTGGAAACTTGACTAGATCTTCGTTTAAAGGTTCAGGTCGCCTTGATTTAACTGGTCATTAAGCACAACAAAACAGTGTCTCCTCACCTTCAGCAGGCTCTCCTTAGCCTCCACTGTGAGCACCAGGTAGAAGCTCTGGCCATAGGTGAAGTCTCGGTCAAACACCAGCAGAATTTCATCCTCTGGATAATCCTGAATCACAACACAGTGGTCTAAATCACTACTGTGATCCATCCAGTTCGGATAAGTCATGTTTCCTCTTGCCCCAAATGTAATCGAGATAAGATGATGATTTAGGCATGCAGTTTACACAAAGCACAACAGGTGAAGGAGGTATAAGCCTTCTTTACAGATTAGCTACATTAGCATTGTAGCTCCAGCACAATAGTAAAGAAGTAAACTTAAGTCACTAAACGTGTCTTGGCTGATTGACCACATTTAGAGTAAGGAATACATTGTGAAAAGCAGATTTTTGGTAAACTACCACTGGAACTTAATTTTGATATCTTGCTACAGCCATGTTGGATTTTTGGGAAACATAGACACCAAAGGGCAAACTGTAAACAGGTAACTCAGCGTCCACCTTTATACAGCAAAACCCAAACCTTAACAAAAACACAGCGCTGGATGTACTGAGAAACATATGCAAGTTCAAATGCTTCACAGGACGGTGTAGAGGATAACACCACTGGCCCCTGCGTATGGACAGAAACACCACTGCTATAATAGTAATGCTATCACCATGGCAGTGTTTACATGGAAATATATCACTATTTTTACCAATTCTGCTATGAGGTTCATGCAGGATCTCTGAGTACTTTGTATGCATGTGCCATCTTCTGTCTGCAATTTTTGGGGATCATATTGGTTGGATAGTGTAGTGGGTGCCACCTCTGCCTTCTATGCTGTAGACGAGGGTTCAATCCCCTGCCTGGGTAATCACCCTACACTATACCAGTAAGAGTTCTTGGGCAAGACTCCTAACACCCTGTTCACCTACCTGTGTAAAACGACCAAATTGTAAGTCGCTGTGAATAGCATTTACCTTTTCTGACACTCTGAATTCAGTTCATGAAGTCCTTGCTGATGAGCTGAATCAGGTGTGTTTAATGAGGCAGCGTGCTGAAGTCTGCAGGGTTTTGGCCCACGAGGCCTGGGGCCTGACACGTGTGCTAAGTGAATGAGAATGACTGCAGCAGACTGACCAGCACAGCCTGTTTGATGGGACTGAAGTCAGAAACAGCCGCTCTGGTCTTCATATCCTGAATGATGTCCTCTTTCTTTAGCAGCCTGTAGGGGTCGTCCCCGGTCACATCCTCATCGGCACGGCAACCAAACAGCTCCTGTGTGGCAGAAGTAAGGACCAGAGGGAAGATGTAGTCTGGGTGGCCTGTGACAGGTGGATGGAAACACGGGTCAGATGCATCAACCACCTCTATTCACCTCGCTGGCATCTGCTCCACAGTACAGTTTATCACAGCACTCTCTCTGCTCTAAACTGCTTTGGTTATCTCCCAAGTTTACAGTTGTACCTTCACTCCAAATATAATCTGTTTGTTGTCCACCGTTTGTTCAGTTTGGTACAGCAGCTATGACGCTAATGTAGCTAACAAGTAATAGAAGCTCACCATCGCCTAAATCATTACATACTTGCTTAAACAGTGTTGAGTTGGTAGGTTATCTCAAATAGACATTGTAAGACATACTGTTATATATAAAAATTGAAAAAATGGCATAGTGTAACAAACAACAGTGGTAGCAACCATCTTGCAGTCTGAACTGTACTTTACATACTAGCTAAATTAGCTTTGGTGCAAAACTATAGAAGCTAACTACAAAAATGTCTTGGCTGATCGACTATTATGGAGGTAAATTTGGTAAATTACTGTACTGCATTTTTTTTTAGTTTTTGCTATATGACAGAAATATATGTCCCATATGTGAAAATGGCCAGTAAGTGCAAATAAGTTGGCATATATGTCATATACACTCATCGGCCACTTTATTAGGTAGTAAAAGGTTGGACCCCTTTTTACCTTCAGAACTGCCTTAATTCTTTTTGTCATACTTTCAACAAGGTGTTGGAAACGTTCCTCAGAGATTCTGGTTGGTTATTTGAGTTCCTGTTGTCTTTCTATCATCTGGAACCAGTCTGCCCATTCTCCTCTGACCTCTCACATCAACAAGGCATTTTCGTCCACACAACTGACCGCTCACTGGATATTTCCTCTTTTCGGACCGTTCTCTGTAAACCCTGGAGATGGTTGTGTGTGAAAATCCCAGCAGATCAGCAGTTTCTGAAATACTCAGACCAGCCCGTCTGGCACCAACAACCACGCCACGTTCAAAGTCCCTTAAATCCCCTTTCTCCCCCGTTCTGATGCTCGGTCTGCACTTCAGCAAGTTGTCTTGACCACCTAAATGCAGTGAGTTGCTGCCATTTGATTGGCTGATTAGCTATTTGTGTTAACAAGCAATTGAACAGTACCTAATAAAGTGCTTGGTGAGTGTATATGTTAACATGTAACTAATGTAAGTTCAATATCCCTTCAAGATAATGTCAAATATGTAATGTGTCATACATTTGAAACCTATATATTGCCATATATCAGATTTCCTTATGGTGGGCAATTGATACTTCATTGTCTTTGTAGTAGATATTGTTATAGTGATTAGCATGTTGTAGATAATGTCTCTTAAAGAACACTGACCACTTGCATGTTTTAATTAATTTAGTACTAATACTAATATTAGTAATTAATATTAAAAAGAGAGTATGGTAAGTCCTGTTTCACAGGATTCACTGCAGCACAGAATGTGAAAAGTTCAATCATAATAACTGTATTCAGAGTTTTGATGGCTATTTTTAAATGCGGAACAACCAGTACCTTGTATTTGTGTATCAAACTATTGTGATATGTATTGTTTGTGCTAAAAATGTCTTTAAGTATTGTCATAAGACAGCTTTGCTGTATCACATGTTCCTAATGTACGGCAATATTTATCAGGTTTGAATAATTTCTGCTAACCACAGGGCGTGTTCATTTTCCCCATAGAGAAATCAGCTTAGACCCAGAGTTCCTAATATGGTCATGACGATGACTATAGAAAGATGTCTTAAGTTCAGAGAGCTATGCATTAACTAAAGATAGAACACCTTCAGGGCAACATGGGAAATGCAGTACAAATTCCTACAGCAGATTCCGACGCATGCCTCTATACAGTCGGGCTCTGAAAGCAGGGCTCTTTCAGAACAATGCCGTGTCCATTAGTCCCTTCTGGCCTGAGAGAAAAACGCACAGGCCTACTGCGAGCTGGCCTCCGTCCAGCAGGCCTAAACACAGGGCTCCCTGAGACCCAACACACGCCAGTAAAGGCGGCTTAGTGTAATGACAGTGTGCAGGCTGCTCTACGGCTCTTCAAAAGCTTGTACGCTACTGACGAGAAGCAGAGAGAAAAAAACAACAACACTCAGACGTGCACCTACAAACGACTTCCTAAAAGGGTGGCTCAGGCCTCCCGGCTAACCCCACCCAACACATGGAGAACAAAGACTTATTTAACTCTTATTCGCTTATGAGGAATTAGAGAGTCTCCAGTACAATTATAACTTAATATATGTTTCTCTATATGTTTCAAGACACAGTTCATTAACACTTTATTGACCATATAAAAAAAAATGACAGCATAAAAGTCAAAGTGTTGCCATAAATTTATACACTCTATGAATAAAAATCATTAAGTTGGGGCAGCATGTGAAATGTTAATAAAAACAGAAAGCACTGATTTTAACTCATAACAATCATTCTGATTGATCGGTCCTCAGAGAAGATGGCAGCATTTCTGGACGTTGTTGACAAATGGCTTCCACTGTGCACAGTACTTACCTTACAGTGATGATCAGTGTTTACAAACAATGGTTTGTCAAAGTTGGACCATGTGGTGATGTCCAATATATATATATATATACACACACACACACACACACACACACACACAGGCCACTTTATTGGGTACACCAGTTCAGTTGCTTGTTAACACAAATAGCTGATCAGCCAATCACACGGCCACAACTCACTGCATTTAGGTGTGTAGAGGTGGTCAAGACAACTTGCTGAAGTGCAGACCGAGCATCAGAACGGGGAAGAAAGGGGATTTAAGGGGCTTTGAACGTGGCGTGGTTGTTGGTGCCAGACGGGCTGGTCTGAGTATTTCAGAAACTGCTGATCTGCTGGGATTTTCACGCACAACCATCTCTAGGGTTTACAGAGAACAGTCCGAAAAAGAGGAAATATCCAGTGAGCGGTCATCTGTGTGGAGGAAAATGCCTTGTTGATGTGAGAGGTCAGAGGAGAACGGGCAGACTGGTTCCAGATGATGGAAAGGCAACAGGAACTCAAATAACCAACCAGAATCTCTGAGGAACGTTTCCAACACCTTGTTGAAAGTCTGGCAAGAAGAATTAAGGCAGTTCTGAAGGCAAAAGGGGGCCCAACCTTTTACTAGCAAGGTACACCTAATATAGTGGCATATTTATGACTCTGAGTAGAGGAGATTGGGCTCCCCTTTTTGAGTCTAAATGCTCATAGGGGCTTGTACCTGGACTGTTCTGTAAAGCTGAGTCTTCAAGTTATGCAAAAAACTAAAAAAATAACAGAATTTTTGTGTGACAGCAATGATGAATCGCTTTTTTGTTTCTTTTGAATGCCCTTATGAAGTAACAGGCCAAAGAATGCAAGTCTGGACTGATAAATCTGTGGAGTCCCTGCGGAGCCTCAGCTAAAGAAGCTCATATCATCCTGAGCGATCACGTTCCGCTCATCAAAGTGCTCCTGACGTAACAGCAGGTAAGAGAAGACCCCGTGTTTGTGAGAGTTATGAAAGAAGCGGATGACCAAAAGCACGTAGCGGGTGTAGAGCTGCGGAGAGCGAGGACGCAACAATACAGAAACCCTCCTGCGAGCTAAAGCGTAAATATACACCTTCACTCTGCTGAGAGACCACCAGGGGAGATTTGAAACAGAATGCAGGGTCTCGTATTACAGCACACATAAAGAGGGGGTACGTGTGTTTATCCCTTTCGAAGAAACCCGACTATACATTGCACATGACATCACAGGTTTCGTGCAGAGCGGGTTACTGTAGGAAGGAAACTGTAACATTAGTACTTTTTAGCGTCTTCTCACACAAATAACATCAACTGACACATTATTCAGCACGAGCACCTCCGTGACAACTGCGAAGATTCTAATTGGGAAGGAATCCTGAGGCTTTGATACTTTTAGCCATATTCATCTACATCATTTTATTAGTTTTGCATACATTGCTGATGACTGTCGGTTGGCTGATGGTATAAACATCATTCAGAAAGGTTTGATGACGCCTTTTCTCACAATGGTGGTGATAGGAACCAGGGGTCGCCATGCTGACAACACAAATACACTGACGTGCCAAAAGTCACGGGAGAGGAACTGGTATTGTGTAGGTCCCCCTCTAGCCCAGTGAAGCGCGGTAACTTGATGTGGCGTCGATTCCACAAGTGGACAGAAGACGTCTGAAGGGGATGCTGAGCTGGACAGCCACCCACAGCAACGTGGTGTTTGTAGGTGCAGGGTGTCTGGTGCGAATGGACCTCTTTAGCACATCCCATAAATGCCTGATTGGGCTCAAGTTGGGTGAACATGCAGGCCACATCATTCATTCAAACTCTCTGGAATGCTCCTTGAACCAATTCTGGACAACTTGGACCTGATGTCACGGTGCATTATCTTGCTGCAATATCCCATCATTGTCAGGGTACATGAAGTCCATGAAGGGCTGCAAATGGTCACCAAGCAGTGATGTCAATGATGTTTTCAGGCACAGTTGGGGACCCAACCCATACCATGAGAACACACCCCACACCAGCATGGAACAACGGGGGTCCATGGCTTCATGAGGTCTGCTTCACATATGAACCCTACCATCAGCCTGATACAATTGGCATCAGACCACGCCACATGTTGCCAGTCTTCTAGGGTCCAGCAACCTCACTAACTCAAATGAGGTGCTGTGTCTGCTGTCCATATCCCATGGAAGCTAAAGAACGATGCACTGATCTGCAGGATATGCACGTGGGGCCTCATGCATTGAGTGTGAATGTGATCTTGCTTGTCTTTTTGCATGGACAATTCTAGCCAGATGCCACTGGTCTTTAAAAAGTTTAAAAAAAAGGGAGCTTTTAGAGGTGTGTGTCTGGTTCCTATCACCACCACTGGGAACAATGCTGACTCTGCAAATTTCTCTAGAACAAACAAACAAGCAAATAAAGTGTAATTCTTTAACCCAATAGGTTTTAGAGGCTGCAATCCAGAGCCCTGGCCACCAGGGGGCGACCTAGATTGTGAATGGAAGATCTAAAGTGGAGACCACTTTAAAGACTTAACCTAGCCTTACCTCTGGATGATGTCAAACACAAAACATGAAAGGGAAAGCTTAAGCTTGAAAGCAAACAGTCTCTCAATGAATGATTTTATCTTAAAATGACTGATTTTACAGCCTTTTTATAGACTTGTGTCTGCAGACTGCCTTCATGTGGTTTCTGTGGTGACACAAACTCAATTACATGAAATACCAGTTTACATGTTCTCATAAATGATCTTCTGAGGTTTTGGCTTCACCATTTTTCAGGCTTGCTTTTAAGACGTCTGAAGAGTTTAAAGCCTCTAAAAGCCCTCTCCCAGAAAGCTATTACATGAAATGGTTACAAATACACTGAGATGTCTGAGACTTTGCTTTATGTTAGTTTTGAGAAGGTTTGCCATCATCAGTATTACATATAAAAGCTCAGAAGACGTGTGGATTCACTGGTGGTTATGGATAGTAAATAACGTCTATATTTATGTTGTAGTCATGGCGACCCCTGGTTCCCATCACCACCACTATAAAGAAATCTGAGTCTGTAAGTTTCTCTACAATTAACCATTTCACACCAAACCAGTCTGAATGAGCTTGTTTTACATCTTAATGACTGGATCATTTAGAAAATCAGGATTTGAGGTTCTAGCTAAGCTCTCTGTCCTCTGCGTGACCCACCAAGGAGCTTATGTAAATGAAGGCTTGAATGCAGGCCTGGGTCAATGTTACATGAATGTGGATAAATAAGGACAAACTATGTTCCTAGAACCTCTCACAGTCTTGCCAGGCCAAAAGCCAAGATATGTCATATTAATACTAAATATGTTTAGTTTCTAAAGATCCATACAGTTATTCTGAATGCCGCCTAGGCCTTGAGTCCGGTGGAGTGAGGTGAATCTCCAACAAAGCATTCTGAGTCATTTACCTGTTCCTACAGAACTTTCCTTTGGTGAAGGGGGGTCATTCTTTTTGTCTGAAATAAAAAAGAAAGACATTTTTTAATGTGTGGAGCTATACAGTGGGTTGCAAAAGTATTCAGCCCCCTTGAACTTTTCAACCTTTTGCCACATTTCAGGCTTCAAACATAAAGATATGAAATTGACATTTTTTGTGAAGAGTCAACAACAAGTGGGACACAATCGTGAAGTGGAACGAAATTTGTTGGATATTTTAAACTTTTTTTAGAAATAAAAAACTGAAAAGTGGGGCGTGCAATATTATTCAGCCCCCTTGCTTTAATACTTTGTAGCGCCACCTTTTGCTGTGATTACAGCTGCAAGTGGCTTGGGGTACGTCTCTCTCAGTCTTGCACATCGAGAGACTGAAATTTTTGCCCATTCTTCCTTGCAAAACAGCTCGAGCTCAGTGAAGTTGGATGGAGAGCGTTTGTGAACAGCAGTTTTCAGCTCTTTCCACAGATTCTCGATTGGATTCAGGTCTGGACTTTGACTTGGCCATTCTAACACCTGGATACGTTTATTTGTGAACCATTCCATTGTAGATGTTGCTTTATGTTTTGGATCATTGTCTTGTTGGAAGATAAATCTCCGTCCCAGTCTCAGGTCTTTTGCAGACTCCAACAGGTTTTCTTCCAGAATGGTCCTGTATTTGGCTCCATCCATCTTCCCATCAATATTAACCATCTTCCCTGTCCCTGCTGAAGAAAAGCAGGCCCAAACCATGATGCTGCCACCACCATGTTTGACAGTGGGGATGGTGTGTTCAGGGTGATGAGCTGTATTGCTTTTACGCCAAACATAAGTTCGATTTTGGTTTCATCTGACCAGAGCACCTTCTTCCACATGTTTGGTGTGTCTCCCAGGTGGCTTGTGGCAAACATTAAATGAGACTTTTTATGGATATCTTTGAGAAATGGCTTTTTCTTGCCACTCTTCCATAAAGCCCAGATTTGTGCAGTGTACCACTGATCGTTGTCCTATGGACAAAGTCTCCCACCTCAGCTGTAGATCTCTGCAGTTCATCCAGAGTGATCATGGGCCTCTTGGCTGCATCTATGATCAGTCTTCTCCTTGTTTGAGCTGAAAGTTTAGAGGGACGGCCGGGTCTTGGTAGATTTGCAGTGGTCTGATGCTCCTTCCATTTCAATATGATCGCTTGCACAGTGCTCCTTGAGATGTTTAAAGCTTGGGAAATCTTTTTCTATCCAAATCCGGCTTTAAACCTCTCCACAACAGTATCTCGGACCTGCCTGGTGTGTTCCTTGGTCTTCATGATGCTCTCTGCGCTTTAAACAGAACTCTGAGACTATCACAGAGCAGGTGCATTTATACGGAGACTTGATTACACACAGGTGGATTCTATTTATCATCATCAGTCATTTAGGTCAACATTGGATCATTCAGAGATCCTCACTGAACTTCTGGAGTGAGTTTGCTGCACTGAAAGTAAAGGGGCTGAATAATATTGCACGCCCCACTTTTCAGTTTTTTATTTCTAAAAAAAGTTTAAAATATCCAATAAATTTCGTTCCACTTCACAATTGTGTCCCACTTGTTGTTGATTCTTCACAAAAAATTACAATTTCATATCTTTATGTTTGAAGCCTGAAATGTGGCAAAAGGTTGAAAAGTTCAAGGGGGCTGAATACTTTTGCAACCCACTGTAATTCTCTATAAGCTCTATGTATTTTCTCTTGAATCTTACCTTTCACTTTGCTCACAGCACTCTTGGGTTTCTTTGCACTCATGCTGCCTGCAAACATACGAATTATATGCATTTAGGCATTTTGGTTGAAGCACCTTCAGACGTTTAACTCATAATAACAGTGGAAATTAAATTTGAGTTATTACAAACTCAAGCGACTCGGGTTCACGTAATGAGAACTGAGGAGAAATGCCTTCGTAAATGTACCCGAGTAGAAATAAAGGTGGTAGAAATTTGAAAAGTACGTCTATATCCTTGTCTGCTTTCGTCTCCGCTGACAAACACTGGCATAGGGTGGCATCTAGTGGTGGAAAACGATTTACACATACAGACTACTGAAATGTGTTTATCTACTCTGTGAATTGGTGAGAAATACGATTCAGGCTTAACCAGAGTTGGGCAGTAACTAGTTTCATGTGCTTGGGTAAAAAATTGTTGGGTTTGCTGAGCATTTTCAAATAATAACCATACTGCTACTCAATTTTAGTGAGGAAAATATTCTTCCCCTGAGTTTCCTTTTAAATAAAAATCACAAATGAAAGCATCTTCTTAAGAATTTCTTAAATCAGGCCCCAAGTGTGCATTTTCCACTGAACTAGCTCTACATCAGATCACAAGCCTGTGAGACTGATATTGTGATAGTGTGATCGGAATGGTTCACAGTGGAGGTGATGGGAACCAGACGTCTAATATCTCTAAAAGCTCCATCACAGAAAGTTATCACATCTAACAGTTATCACAGTAGACTGACTGATGTCTAAGACACTGCTTCATGATAGTTCTGTGATAGTTTTGGTCAGAAAGGCATTTAAATCAGTTTATTTGAACCCATTCATGGTGGACGAATACAACTAGGGTACTGTGAGGAAAGATAGTCCCCAAGAAAACATTTTTCTTCAGATTTTCCACTATTTTACCATCATCAACATTACATAGAACATCTCAGGAGACACGTGTAGGTTCATTGGTGGTTCTGGATAGTAAATAAAATGGCTATATTTGTGTTGTAGACATGGTGACCTCTGGTTCCCATCACCACCAAAAAAAATCTGAGTCTCCACAAAGAGCCATTTCACACCAAAACACCCTGAATGCCTCGGGTTACATCTGAACCCCTGAATTACACAGATTATACAGAAATTTTGAAAACTCGGTGGAATTGTCCTTTACAGCTCTTATGCAGCTCTGCTAACTAAACAGCTAGTAGATATTAGCTGAGAGGACATTAACTGAGATCTGAACTATTTAAAAACATTCAGTATGATTAATAGCTAAACCTTTAGTTTAGTTTTGTTTACAGATTTAACCGATATCCAAAATAATAAACCAAACCTCTCAAAAACGCGGTGCTAACTGAGACGAATTAAAGCCCTCCAGTGAACTGAGACCACAGAGCGGCAGCGTTAACCTAACTTACGTCTTAGCTAACCTAGCTTGATAGTTTTAAACCAGATAAAACGCTGAAGTTCGCTTCTTAGTCCAACTTTCCGTTCCACCTTAAGTGATGAGGCAGTCCATTACATTCCGGCGCCTGTACCAACGGCAGAAGTGCCATTTAAGGTGGAACGGAAAATTCGAAGAAGAAACGGATCATACTGTGAAGTTATAACCCTACAAAAAGACACAATTAGTATAAAAACGTAAAACGCTTAACAGTTACAGCATATTTAGGGTGTTGTTACCTGTCAGTCTGAGAGCTCCGCCGCTTTAATGTGCGTTAATAACTTTAAAGCGCCTCGGTTTAGCTTAACGTGGCTGTCTGCACACAAACTACCTCAGCACGCTAACCGTCATCAAAACGGTTGCCAGTGGTGACGAGGGCGGGACTGTTCGCCCGCTCTCTTTGATGGGCAGGAGGCTAGCCCCGCCCCTCGCTGTCTCGGAGCACTGTGGTGTGGAGGCAGTAGCTCAGTCCTGCAGAGCCGAGCCGAGCCGAGCTGAGCCGAGCCGAGTCGAGCCGAGTCTTCATCACTTTCACTCAGGGCTTATTTTTATCGGGCTAATCGCGGGCACCATGTTGGAAATAAGGCGGGGGCGGGGCGGGTGAAGCAGCTCTGGAGGGTTTTTAATGTTTTGGAGTGTTTTCAGGCTTTGGCTGTTCCTGTCCCCAAGCTGCTCTTCTGCTGGAGTGTTCTGAGTGTTCAGGCTGTGGCTGTTCCTGTCCCCAAGCTGCTCTTCTGCTGGAGTGTTCTGAGTTTTCAGGCTGTTCTGAAGTTTTTGCCCTGTTTACTGGCTGATTATTTGATTTCTTTGCCCTGATTTTGTAGCTCTGGGACTTTTTGCCGGCTGGTGTTTTTGCACTTTTTTACTAGATAATTTAGGCTGATCTTTTTGAGTCTTTGCCAGTTTTCAGGCTGATCTTTTGGAGTATTGGGGCATTTTACTGGCTGATACTTGGGAGTTTTTGCAACTTTGTCTGGCTGATGTGGAGTTTTTGCACCATTTTCTTGCTGGTTCTTTGGAGGTTTTGCAGGCTGATCTTTTTGGAGCTTTTACCTGAGTTTTAACCTGATTATTTGGAGTATTCTGAACATTTTTACAGGCTGGAGCTTTTGCTCTTTTTGAAGGCCGAGGCTGGAGTTTTTGAAGTTTTGTGTCTTTTGTGTGGGCTGCTGTTGCCCCTCGGTTGCTCTTGCATGAACAGAAGACTTGAGTCAGAGGAAGCTGTGGCCTCTTGGTGGACAGGAGGAAGGGCTAAAGGTCTCACTCATCAGCCAATTGGACTTCATTATCTGCAGGTGAGTCGGATGTTTTTTCCTCCTGCCAGGGTTTAGATCTTTGCTTTAGGGCCTGTTCTCCTCGCATTCTCCTGGGTGCAATGCAGGCCTTCGGCTGTGGCTCTGCCTCCCGAGATGGAGGACTTTGGCTGGGTTACTGACTGTGAGATGCAGTTTGTTATTCAACACTCCTCGGATCAAAGCTCAGGTAAAGGAGGACTGTTTTTCCAGTCTGTCTCCGGTTACTCCAGTTGGTGAGAGTCATCATTACAGTGAGATCAAGCTTAATAATGTGGCTCAAACAGACTCTTATACTCTTGGAGTAGATGCTCCTAATCGGGTCTCTATTTGGACACATGGTTGTGGGAAAATCCTTTAATTGGTGCAGAATTTCTAAATTACATGGAGGTCCTTAAAGTTTAGAAAGGCTTTTCACACTCATACATCTCACGTTCTATGAAGAACCACAGTGTGAAACCATGAAGAAGCCAAAAAAAAGAGGTTCTTCTATGGCATTGCTCTAAATAACCCTCTTATTATAGAGTGTTTTCACATCTCTACCAAGATCTCTCAGGTGTAACGAGGTCACATGGCTGTGATGGGATCATGTGATGTGAGTGTTTTTGGAACAGGTGGATCACATGACAGTAATGAAAACAATCTCTCAGGAGATCTACATCCCGTCAGTCATTGAGTGCATGCTGGCAGGTGTGTTACCTTTCGCACTGTAAGAACACAGAGTGTGTATGTAGGAGTCAGATCTGAGGTTCTTCAAGGGTTCTTTACTAAAGGAAAAAGTTCTGTTTGGAACCATTTCAGGCTCTTTGCTTGATGAAATTGTTCTTCAGACGGATGGAGAATGTTTTGCATTTTTATATATAAATGTGTTTTATAACATTTTTAAAAAATGTTTTGAAGTAGGTTCCTCTATTGTTATGATGTGAAGCTTACAATAATGGAAGAACCCTTTTTTGGTGCTATAATAGAACCATATACATCACATTTTCCATTAATTAATTCCATGCAAAGAACAATTTAAACATGCAAATGGTTCTATGCAGAACTCATGGTTTTAAATAGTTCCATTCTCTTTACTAAAAATTCCTTTAAGAACCATTTTTAAGCTTGTAGAGCACATCATGACTTCCACTCAGAGCAGAACTGAAGATAACTGATGATATTTGGCTTCTGAAGATCAGATATCAAACCAGTGATGGTAAACGAGGATGCACAATGATATCAGACTGAAGTTTACATTTGACCAATATTTAATGACTTGCTCGTTCTGGAGAAGTGCAGTGTTTCATGGGTGATGTTTCCTCAAACTCATTTTTTTGCTGTTAGACAGTGTTGCAGGTGATGCTAGTGGTACTTCTTGTTGAATCACACGATTTCTTAAAAATGAGAGTTCTTTGGGGTGATTCTGTTGTTCACTAATAAACCTTTCAGTTGATGGTTCCATATAGCAACCATTTGTGGAAATGAGAAGTTTGAAGCACCTTCTTTTAATGTTTAATGTGTAGTTGCTCAGCCATGAAAATCCATTTCATGAAGCTCTTGGCGCTGTTGTTTTGCTGATGTTGCTTCCAGAGGCAATTTGGAACTCTTTCGTGAGTGATTCAACAGATAGGCACTGTGTGCTTTAGCACTCAGCGGTCCTACTCTGTGAGTTTGTGTGGTCTCCTGCTTCATGGCTGAGTTGTGTGTTTTTTTTTTTTTTTTTTTTTTTTTTTTTTTTTTTTTTTTTTTTTTTGCTTCTAGGTGCTTCCATCTCACAATAACAGCACTTACAGTTGTCTAGGGCAGATCTAGCAGGGCAGAAATTTCACAAAAATGATTTGTGGCAGAGGTGGCATCCTATGACAGTGTCATGTTTAAAGTCACCGAGCTTATCATTATGACCCTCTACTGCCAGTATTTGTCTATCCAGACTGCAAGACTATGTGCTTAATTTGATCCACCTGTTAGCAATGAGTGTGGCTGAAATGCCTGAACTCTAACTAGTAGTTGTGCCCCAAAACTTTTGTCCATACAGTGTGTGTGTATATAAGCATACAGCTGTTTCCCACCGCAGGCCACCTGCACTGTACAGTTTGATGTTTTGATGTCCTGCACCTGAATGATGTATTTTAGCAGAGTGAAAACATTCAACTGTGCAATACAAGTGGATGGACTGGAGCTACAAGAGGTGAACAATAAGAAAACAGCTTTCCAATCATGTGAGTTGTGTGTTCTACTGAGTGCTCTTCAAGACCAGGTTGGGCAATAAAACATCAAAGAAGAGGAGTATCAACATACCAGATATATGGATGTGTGATAGTTCAAGGATTACTGACCGCTCGAATCATATACTCACAATGTAGAGACAATGTAATGTAATTTATTTACCCCTCTATTCCTAATGCCCAGCTGCCGTCTGCTAAATCTTTGTATGTAAACCATTAAAGCTTTCTATCCTCTGAAATGACCGTATAGTAAACCAGACATCTAGACTAGCCAGTCTGTACTGTACACACAGAGGAGAGATCACTAAAGTTCACTGGAATGACCTGCGTGGTGTTTGTTTTGCAGCCATGGACGACCCCGATGCTCCGTATTTGGCCTTTAATGACCTGAACAGTAACGGCGGCTCAATGTGGTCAGACATTCTGGCCCGGCAGGAGCAGAGGGAGGTGGAGAGCTTCAGGAGGAAGCTCAAATATTTCTTCATGAACCCCTGTGAGAAGTACCGGGCGCGAGGCAGGAAGCCGTGGAAACTGATGTTGCAGATCATCAAGATCGCGGTCATCACCATCCAGGTCAGAAAATTTTCTTGATCTGGACTTTTTGGCTTTCGTCATTTTTCTGCATGTTATTAAAGGACCAATATCATAGACAACCACCGTTTCTTTCCTGGTTGGAGTAGTGTATATAAACTCGTGCTGTTTACTCTCTAGTCCGTTCAGTCCATATATGGAAATCACAAAAACTAGCTCATGCATATACATCCACCGATTCTGTCTATAGCAGTGGAACTCCCCCCTATTCATACTGAACCTTTAAAGAATATTTCAATCTGGACTGCTGATGGGTCAGGCTCAGTACAGGGCAGCCAATGAGAACAGAGCTTGTTTACATATATCAGTCTTAAAAGCACAGTAACAGAAAAGCCTGGTCAATTTGTAGGGGTAAAGAGAGGTCGGAAAATGGTCATGTAGAAAAGAAATGGCTGTTTTTGGTGCGTAAAACCTATGATGGTCAGTTGGCACTGTACACATTGCCCAACGTTACTGCATAATTCAGTAACTGAAATGTTTCAGAGTAGTTTAATGTGTATAGGTTCACTGTAGAGAACCTTACTGACTGATGGGAACCAGGGGTGGGTGGGTGTGTGTGGTGAAATTGTGGAAAATCTGAAAAAGTTTTCTTTGGAGACTCTTTTGCCTTACAGCTCCCTGCATGTACCTCCTCTATCATGAATGTTTAAAAAGAAAAATAAAATGGAGCCAAAATCTTCATGAATAACTTTGAGGGAGCCTTTGGAGGTGGGCATCTGTTTCTATCACCACCACTGTGAACAGTTCTGACATGCTTCTCTAGAAAAGAGCATTTCATGTGGGTTTATGCATCTTACCTTTTTAAATATGCAGAACCTTTGACATGGTGGAATTCCCCTTTAAGTCATAGACCTGATTATTTGGTGTCTGACACAGCATGACATGTTACCTATAGACATGCATTAAAGCCTCTCTCTCTCTCTCTCTCTCTCTCTCTCTCTCTCTCTCTCTCTCTCTCTCTCTCTCTCTCTCTCTCTCTCTCTCTCTCTCTCTCTCTCTCTCTCTCTCTCTCTCTCTCTCTCTCTCTCTCCCTCTCCCTAGCTGGTGTCATTTGGTCTCAGTAACCAGATGGTAGTGACGTTTAAAGAAGAGAACCTGATGGCATTTAAGCACCTGTTCCTGAAGGACTACACTCACCACAGCTCTAACAGCTACGCCGTGTACACGCAAGCTGAGGTCTACTCTCACCTCTCCTACATCGTGGATCGGGTGAGAACACAGCTAGAACACGGCTCTGAGGTGCTCTGTGGCTGCTGTGAGGAGTCGTTTCAGTTTGGGCCCAGTTTGATTTGCAGCAGTGTCAGCAGCACCTGCACTCGTTCACCCAAGATGATTGGCATCCGCTGCGCTGTCTGCGTTTCTGTTTATCTTTCGCAAAGCATGGTGTCCATGTTCTCTTAACAAAGGCCAGATCTTTAGCCGCTATCAGTTCTGGCCCTGATTGTTTCAGTGATTAAACACTTGCTGAATTTTTACTTGCGGTGAAATGAAAGTGTTTGCTCATTTCCGTCAAGTTTACAGAAATCATTTATGTAATGACAAAAAAATTGGCAGTGAAGACCGGAGTATCAGTCTGAGCGCTCGGTGTAGAGCCATACTGCCAGTTAGTTGTGATTGTTATCAGATGGGTATTTAGTTACTCCTGACTGGCCCAACTCATTTACAGGCAGTTCACCAGCTCTAACTCGTGTAATTGGGGTAAATATCTCCACTTAAAACTTAAGACAATGCTAAATTTAAAATTGTGACTTGAAAATTGTAACAAAACTATTAATCTTATTGAGAGCAACAGTGACCGCACACGCTGAGCCAGTCGGTAAGAAAGTAGCAGTACCTGAACGTCACCTGCAGTGTGAAAGCACTCGAGCACTACGTGACCTTCGACAAGTGTGAGCGGTTTCGCAACAGCTCACGGGACAAGTGCAGAGATGTTTATCAGTTTGGTTCATTGGTTGTCACTTGACTGAAATGTGGGCAGAGAAACTAGCCCTGGATGTGAAACGGCAGAACTGGTTTGCTGTGTGTCACCCAGAGCTGAAAAGGAGCAGACAGTAGGGGAGAGTGGAGAGCAGTGGGACACTGGGTCAGATGGAATATGGCTTTCTTATGCAGTTGAAGTAAATTTAAGAAGTGCTTTTGCCCCGTTTTCCTATTCAACATAGAACATGCAGATTTTGACAGCTGTCTGAATTTTACATCCTGGATGACATCAACTTACGTAATACACACCTGATTTATTTGTCACCCTCTTGGAGGCTGAAAGACAATAAACCAGTCACAGTGAGAGCTAGCCAGGCTAAAGTGCGGCCTCCTCAGGACGGGGTTAGTTTAACACTCTGTTACAACTAAGGCCTCCAGTCTAAACACTGAGGGGTGTCTGTTCTATCATGTGAACTTCATTTATTTACATTTCTTTTTATTTACAGATCAGTTAAAAACACTATAGATGTAATCTAAACACAGAATATTTTATGTATATTTTCATTTATTACAGTTGTGAGCGGGTCTGGTTCATACGTACTACAGTATATTTAGTCTGCATCTCCCTTTAGTCTAGGCATGTCAAACTGGGGACCTTCTGGGCCAAAGTGCCCCACATATTGGCATTTACCCTTATCTACCACTCTGAATCCAGTTCATGAGGGCCATGCTAATGAGCTGATGAGCTGAATTGGGTGTGTTTAATGAGGCAGTGAGCTCAAGTCTGCATTGTTGTGGCCCACAAGGACTGTAGTCTGACGCATGTGGTGTAGTCTGTTATTTATGGGGTGGATTGTAACATGTGCACTGATGCCACATTTGGCTGAATTGTTTGTAAGCAGTAGGTGCTACAAACAAAGCTAACATTTTCATTTGTAGTAGAGATGTGTAGGTTGTTTGTATATAAACATTGCTGCTCGTCAACTTTTACTCCTTTTATCTGTTGTTGTACCACTACGTATAACTGTACTAATAACAGTGTGTTATACAGCATCACAAAGCATGTAAATCTAATTAGGCCATGCTAATTGGTGCCTATAAGGTCCCATTACTTGTGAGCTACGTTAGCCTCAAAGTTCTGGTGCAAAACCCAGGAAACTTTTTCAGACACTTATTTAAACGTGTTACGCTCAAGGATATTAGAATTAGTTCACCGTTCCATTGATTTGTGCAGATAATAGTTTTTGATGTAGTGATTTGAAAGCTAAATCATATTCACCCGGTTCTTCTTAGAGTTACACTCATATCTAACAACGTTCATTTTCTTGTTCTAGTTCCTGAGGTTGCGGAACATAACGGTAGGGAACCACGCGTATGAGAAGGATGGACATTACTTCACTCCTCTGCTGATGTGCCAGCAGTTCTACCACAACGGCAGCATCTTGCCCGGCAATGAGACCTTTGAGATTGACGCTCAGGTGGAGGAAGGTAGGGGTTTGTGTAGACAAAGGCAGACATATACATTTATGGCATTTGGCTGACGCTCTTATCCAGAGCGACTTACAGTTTGATCATTTTACACAGGTAGGCGAAGGTGGTGTTAGGAGTCTTGCCCAAGGACTCTTACTGGTATAGTGTAGGGTGCTTACCCAGGTGGGGGATTGAACCCCAGTCTATAGCATAGAAGGCAGGGGTGTTAACCACTACACTATCCCAACCACGACAAACATCTAAAGCCCATGTGTCAACAAGGCCCATGAGCCAGATCAATCCTTTCCGGTCTGCTATTGTATTTTAATTTTCCATTAATATTAACCCATTTATATTAGTGCTGCACTACAGTCCACAGCA
This sequence comes from Pygocentrus nattereri, assembly GCF_015220715.1. NCBI lineage: Eukaryota > Metazoa > Chordata > Actinopteri > Characiformes > Serrasalmidae > Pygocentrus > Pygocentrus nattereri. The sequence goes on along the minus strand of NC_051219.1, from coordinate 8,396,463 downwards.
GGCACGCTGACTCTCCTACCCCAACAATCATCTGTGGGGCAGTGGTTACACTTTAACTCTGCACAATTCTATGTTTGACTGAAATAGATTGAACAGAAAGGGTATTTTTTGTTATGTTGGCGGGTTAATGATTAAACAGACAGTTAAATGGGGATGAGCTTTCCAGTGGCACAACTGTCTGAGGTTTTGTTCTATTATAAGGTGATCACAAGTCAGAATCCTGGCAGTGAAATGACCAATGAAAATTCACTATTTCTTGTGTTCTCTGTGATGTGTTGGTCAATATGGGCCGATCTATTGGTCACCCCCAGCATATACTACAGCTTTGTTTCATCAAATTGCTTGTATTGGATTCTTTTGAATGGGATTCTAAAGATTTTTGTTCTGGCAGTTTTGCCTTCATTGTGGTCCCAAAACAAAACATCAGCCCGGCATTGCCACTTTTTTTTGCTAATCTCAGTTCTGCAGCTATCTTCTACTTTGTTTTATTCCCAGAGTGCCTTGAGATTTACCCTGTTCAGCTTCCAACCACTATGGAAGGTGCAGACCTGTCCAACTTCACTCTGCAGTTCAAACGGTAAACAGCAACAACACCTTTTGTCTTTTAGTAGAAGCAACTTTTTAAAGTCCTGTGACATGGTGAAGCATGTTGGCCTAATTCAGATGAGTGTATGTTAAACAGATCATTAAAGTCTTCAAATATACAGTCCCTGGCCACTGTAGTTGGAACACGTCCTGGTTTCTACACTTGCTGTCCACTTTATCAGCTCCACTTACTGTAGAGCTGCACTCTGTAGTTCTACAGTTACAGACTGTAGTCCATCTGTTTCTCTGATACTCTGTTACCCTGTTCTTCAGTGGTCAGTGTCTTATCCACTCAGACCAGCACAACACGCACTAATACACCACCACGTCAATTTTACTGCAGTGCTGAGAATGATGCCAAATAATACCTGCTCTGTGAGCGTCTTTTGGGGGCTAACAAAGTATCAGAGAAACAGATGGACTACGGTCTGTAACTGTAGAACTACAGAGTGGAGCTGATAAAATGGACAGTGAGTGTAGAAACAAGGTGTGCCTACTAAAGTGCTCAGTAGGTGTAGTTTAAAAGATTAAGGTCATAAAGTGCCGTGTTTTTGCTGCGATGGGAATTACATTTGAGAAAAGAGTCTAAATCAGACTAAATTACAGTAGTCTGCCAAAAATGTCCAGCAGACAGTGATCCTGTGGTCAGAAACTGACCGCTAATGAAAAGCTAGAGGACAACAGAACTGATCAAGCACTTTGAAAAGTTTAATTTCCAACCAACATGTTTGAATAAGCGGAATTGACGGTGGACTTTCTTAAAAGGATCTTTAACAGCATTGAGTTTTCTTATTTTAAAAGCTGATCAGCCGCCTTAACACCTTCATGATAGACACTAAACTCGTTCTGCCGCCTCATTTCTGGCTTCGTCATTGTGTCCAGGCTGCTGGAGGTAAATGTTTACTTCACTTTAAAAGCCATAAACCTGCAGACGGTTCAGCACCACGAGCTTCCTGACTGCTATGACTTCAGCATCACGGTGCGTCACATGACCTCTCGCCTCTTCCTCTTTTATGAGGATTGCGATTCTTTCTTACCAAATCTTTCCAGAACTATTAATAGTATAAACTTGCCTGCCTGGGTTCTTGTTCATGGGTTCATGTCTGGCTCCTGTTGTGCCTTTTAAAGCAGTAGTTCAGTTAAATTTGACTTGTTGTTTTCGTTTAGTTTTGCATGGAGTTATGAGGCTATTGTAGCTAACAGTCAATGAAAGCCAGTTCCCACCAATTAGCATAGTACCGACTACATGTCCAAATCATCTCACACTAACCACAAACACGGACACTGTATGACTTTGGTTACCAACCAAACTCCAGGAGATCTACCCTCCTGCGTAGTGTTGTGTAGTCTGTGCATGGATGGCTTTAAAAGGGTGGCTGGGTTGGCCGTGGCATTGTCTGAAATCCATACTTTCATTTTAAAACGTGCAGATTCCCGACTGTGGTTTATATTTTTGTGGTCATGCTTTGTCCTGTGGTGTTCTGTTCCATGTGGCACAGATCAGGTTCAACAACAGGGCCCACAGTGGGCAGATCAAAGTGGATCTGGACAATGACGTGGACATTAATGAGTGCAGAGACTGGAAAGTCACGGGAGCCTGTGAGTGTACCCATGATTCCATTTTTCCCCTTAACCCACGCCACACACATACTCGCACGCAGTTTCCATGGTGTTTGTATTGTAAACACTCCCACGTTCTCTCCTAAACACCCCACCCCACTCCACCCCACCCTCTTGCCTCCCTATCAGATTTTTATATGATTCATGATGAGTTAAGATGATAAACTTTAAATGTCACATCCGCATAACGGTTTGCTTGCATGTGATGAATTAATGTTTAAATTAAAAAGATAAGAAATTTGATACATTGAAAACGGAATCCCTACATAAATATGCAAATGATGTAAATGTTTGTTTGTTTTTGTAGCTGTAGAAACACTATTTCCAAAAGTATTTGCTCATCTGCCTTCGCACGCATATGAACTTGAGTGAGATCCCATTCTTAATTCATAGGGTTTAATATGATGTTGACTCACCCTTTGCAGCTATGACAGCTTCCACTTTGCTGGTTGGGCTTTCCATTTTTGACCGTTCTTCCAGAAGCTCATTTGTGAGGTTGTTGGATGAGAAGGCCTGGCTCACAGGCCTGGCTACTCTCTAATTCATCCCAAAGGTGTTCTATCGGGTTGAGGTCAGGGCTCTGTGCAGGCCAATCAAGTTCTTCCACACCAAACTGGCTCACCCATGTCTTTATGGACCTGCTTTGTGCACTGGTGCGCAGTCATGTTGGAGCAGGAAGGGGCCGTCTCCTAACTGTTCTCACAAAGATGGGAGTGTGAAATTGTCCAAAATCTCTTGGTGCTGAAGCTTTAAGAGTTCCTTTCACTGGAACTAAGGGCAGAGCCCAACTCCTGAAACACAACCCCACACCATGATCCCCCCTCCACCAAACTTTACACTTGGCACAATGCAGACAGACAAGTACCGTCTCCTGGCAACCACAAAACCCAGACTCGTCCATCGGATTTCCAGATGGAGAAGCGTGATTGGTCGCTCCAGAGAACACGTCTCCACTGCTCTAGAGTCCAGTGGCGGCGCTTTACACCACTGCATTCCACGCTTTGCATTGTGCTTGGTGATGTAAGGCTTGGATGCAGCTGCTCGGCCATGGAAACCCATTCCATGAAGCTCTCTACGCTGTTCTTGAGCTGATCTGAAGGCCACATGAAGTTTGGAGGTCTGTAGTGATTTGACTCTGCAGAAAGTTGGTGACCTCTGCGCACTATGCCCCTCAGCATCCGCTGACCCCTCTCTGTCATTTTACATGGCCAACCACTTCGTGGCTGAGTTGCTGTCGTTCCCAATCGCTTCCACTTTGTTATAATCCCACTCACAGTTGACTGTGTGGAATATTTAGTAGTGAGAAAATTTCAAGACTGGACTTGCTGCCCAGGTGGCGTCCGATCACGGTGCCACGCTGGAATTCACTGAGCTCCTGAGAGCGACCCATTCTTTCACTAATGTCTGTAGAAGCAGTCTGCAGGCCGAGGGGCTCGGCTTTATACACCTGTGGCCATGGAAGTGACTGGAACACCTGAATTCAATGATTTGGATAGTTGAGTGAAAACTTTTGGAAATAGTGTATGGGACTTCAGGGTTTTTTTTTTAAGCATAAAGCTACCTGCTGACTGATAAATAAAAATAAATCTCATCAAAGTTAAACATAGCGCTAATATTAGAAGGTAGACAGACAGACAGACAACCAGTGCTGCAGCTGAGTCATTATGTTAGTCATTTCATTCTCTTTGTGAACTCTCTTGATGTAAAACATTAACGATTTTCCTGTAGATTTGTAAAAGTTTTCTCTAAAACCTTTTGTTGTGCTTCATTCACATAATATTTTTAGCAACATTTCAGTTGTCCACTTGAAATTAATTCAACAAATGGATAGAAACCTGGCTAGTGGTTCTCAATTTCCAAACCCCGAAATGGGCAGGGCATTTATTTATTTATTGATTGCACCACTCATACCAAAGTATGTAAATCACAAAACACCAAAATTAAATTTAAAAGTAATTTTTAAAATTAAAAATAAATAAAAAATTGCATCTCAAAACACCCCTGTAGCTAGATTTCAAAAAGTCTAGTTTCCCTTGCCTAATTGCAGTTGTCCGAAACCATACGGCCATTCTCAGTATTCATCTGTCACACTGAAGCCAGTTAACATAGCAAGGGATGGTTTGGAGCTCCATATGCTTGGATCTCTGCACTGCAGAATACAAGGAATAAAAACCACTTTTTAAAAGTTTGACTTTTTATCCACTGCTTTGGTGGTTTTAGTTTCGTCCCAGTAATAAAACAACGTCATCAGCTCTTTTCCATTTTTCCTTCTCAGCCCCAAAGAACATCTACTACACTGTGCTGTTTGATGTTGTGATCATTCTGACCTGCCTGGCGTCTCTGGTGCTCTGCACGCGCTCGGTGAGCACCGGAGTACAGCTGCAGTTTGTGAGTATTTATCCTAACGTTATAGTTAAAGGGGGGAAAATCATATGGTTGATCAGCTATAAGTTGAAGTTTTAGCTTTGTGATTATAGTTTTGCTCGTTTTTATCGATAACGTTAGTCATTGACTTTCATCGGCTGCAAGTGATAAAATGAAAATGCATAAAACAGTTTGCAGTTTAGTTGTTTATCCCCATTAAACTGATTTGACAATAGAAATGCTTTTTGTAATCACATTTTACATTGCAACTTGTGTATACTTGACTTTCCTGAGTAGAGGTAGTTTGGTCTGATTCAACACTGGAGTGGTTACATGCTTTAAAGGGAAGTAAAGAGGTAAATGTTTATCTTGTCTTGCATCATCATTTCTTCTGTACAGGAGTACAGAGCCTTCTTCCTGAGGCACTTCGGTAAACTGGTGTCCTGGTCTGACCGGATGGAGTTCATTAACGGCTGGTATATCCTCATCGTCATCAGCGACATCCTCACCATCACCGGATCTGTGCTCAAAATCGCCATTCAGCTCAAGGTCTGCTCTACATCACTGATGCACAACAACTAGCTCTGCCCGTTTGTGCACAAACACATTTTATATCATTTTTACTTATTTATGAAAATGTTTTGTAACATTTAATTGCATGAAATCTCTTTTCCGAAGTTCTGGGTCGATTTTCTTCACCGAGATGTAAATGGAGTCATTTGGTGGTCTCATGTGACATGATTCATTATAGAGAAAGTTACCGACTCGAAAGTCTTTACAGTGGTGCTGATAGGAACCAGGGGTCGCCATGACTGCAACAACCACCCGTTTGCATGTAATGTTGATGCTAAAATCAGGGGGAAAAAATGGTATGTGAGCCAAATCGCCTTGGAATGCCCTGCTTGTACCTCTCCACCCAGCATGTTTTAAAATGATGTTTTAGCAAGAACCTTCACTGAACTGTCATAAAACAATGTCTTGGACATCAGGCAGGGTATTCATCGCCATTTAAATCTAATAACTTTCTGTGAACAAGCAGTGATTTGGAACTCTTCCCCATTTTTTTTGTTCTCTAATGAATAATAATAATATATATATATATATATATATATATATATATATATATATATATATATATATATATAATTTATTTATTTTTTTCTTTCTTTATGTATAGCATGTTTTCTATAATAAAATACAGCTCAGTGGTTTACAACACAAAGGTACAAGGCAGAAATGATATAATTACCAAATATTAAATAACAAAAAAGACGTGAGTAAAACAACTACATGATAAACAGATATAAAAGAATAAAAATCAATAACATAAAAAATATAATGCACAATTGGTAATTAAATTACCAAGAATAAAACTGCTCTTTCAAAAAAAAAAAAACATACAAAAACATGGTTCTTTAGTAAAGAAAACAGTTCTATAAGGAACCATAAACACTCAAAGAACCCTTTGGATTGATGGAGAATGTATATGAATGTGCTATAGATGTTTCTACATAGAACCTTTTTAAAAAGGGTTCTATACAGCACCCAAACGGATTCCTTCATTTGTTTCAAGCTTGATGCCAGATGATAACAAATGGACCCTTTTGGGTGCTATGTAGAACACTTTCCAAAAAGTTCTATACAGAAACATCTATAACACATTCTCCATCAGTCTGTAGAACCCTTTCACAATGCAAAGCATGCTTTAATCAAGCAAAGGGTTCTTTGAGTGTTTGTGGTTCTATATAGAACCGTTTTCTTTACTGAACAACCCCTAAAGTACCATCTTTTGTGTAAAGGAAAGCTCGGTCCACAGTTTGGGAGTATATCCCTGTGCGTTACGAAATTGGGTTGGAGCATAAATCTGGACCATCTGGGGGTCCCTGTGGACCAGTTTGAGAACCAGTGCCTTAGAGGCATTGAACTCTTCAGATGTCTGGTTCTTACCACGACCTCTGTGAACAATTCTGTCTCTTAACCATTTCATTCAACTTTTATTGTTAAATTTCTCTGAGCAGGGAGTGTCACTATGGGCACTGCGCCATCACCATGCCTGAAATTCAATATGATCAACTCTGTGATGGAATTGTTTGGTATAAGAAGTTTGGCGAGGCTGTAATCCAGTCTTTGGTATGTATTTGTGTTTTTATGTCTCCCTCTCTCGTAGGCTCTGACCAGTTATGACATCTGCAGTATCCTCCTGGGCACCGGCACCATGCTCGTGTGGATCGGGGTGCTGCGCTACATGGGCTACTTCAAGAAATACAATGTAAGCTTCTTTAGTCTTCGCGGCAGTGACGTCAGTATCCCCAAAACATCACAGCACAAATCTTCATAGTGTGAACAAGACGGAGCTTGTAGTCTTTCTCTGCCGACTGGTTGGGCTGAATTGGGACACAAACTCTATAATGTGGTGCTAAAAGTTCCACTTTAAACTTTTTTATAATTCAGGCAAGATTAATTGTGGAGACACTTTTGGGGGAAACTTGCCTCTGCGTCGTTTTATACCTCCCTTATCTCTTCGGTTCAGGCCCAGGGCTCTTCTTTTGCTTTTTGATGATAGAATAGATGTTTGTGTGTGTGTTTTGATACCGATGTGCACTCTGCCTCCTCACAACTGAATGGGTTCTAGATTCTGATCATCACTCTGAGGGCAGCCTTCCCCAACGTGATCCGCTTCTGCTGCTGCGCTGCCATGATCTACCTGGGCTACTGCTTCTGCGGCTGGATCGTGCTGGGGCCTTACCACGACAAGGCAAGTACTGACTTCCAACAAGGAGGAAAGTTTCTCTTTATTATAATAAGTTGTTTTAATTCAGTCTATACAGTTTTCTTTATTTTCAGTGTTTTTATATACAATATGCCAATTTTTGTCCTTCCAGCTGTGTTGGACAAAATCTACACTCAGTGTAGCACCAACATTTAGCCTGATTAACCGATAAATCATGGTTCTATTTATATGCGGTACTTGAAAGAGTTGGCAAATATGAGTTGAGTGATGTTTAGTGTCTAGCGAACGCATGCTGTAGAAAAATCGGTCTTGAAGTGCTTAAAATTGTACATATCTAGCTATGCGTTTTCTGAAACAGCTTCTCAGGCTTCCTCATTGAACTGTCGTAACAATCACTCAACCTTTATTTCAACTACACTGAGGGTGACCCTAATATACAATGCAGCCAAGCAGATTGCACAGTGATCGAAAAAGCTGAAATGAAATGCATCAATAAAAACAAATGAAACTCAGTAAGACAAAAAGATTGATAAAAAATAAATCACATTTACAGCTCAAATAGGAAATGGACATCAAATATATGTTAAATATATAATGAAAACCTGTTAAAATGAAATATAAACCAACTTGGATAATAATCCATAATAAAACTAAAATTTTCATAAAAACTCCAGGTACCTGACGGGTGATCCAGTCGCTGCAGGGTGTCTCATCATTGGTGTTGTTCATAGAAATATAATCTGGCATATAGTTGGAGAGTGATTTATACTTTATCAAACAGTCTGCAGTGGTAAGTGTACAAGGGTCAGCAGTAATGACTCGCATGCACCCACAGTGACTTCCACTGACAGCCTGTGTTTGTTTGACATTGTCCATACACAAAATTAATTACGGGAGTTACGGGAACTAAAGCCCAGCAGACATGACCAAATGACTGAAACCTCTGACGTGGAAATGTGCTATGGAACAATCGGCCAAGCTTGAATTCCCAGGTCCTGGTTTTCTCCATAAAGCATCACTTGGTTATGAAAATGTGCTAAAAACGCAGCGCTAAAAAGGTGTTCATAAAATTCCATCATCTGGAAATATTTGACTTCTGGGTACAGTAGAACATAGCGTAAGGACAGATTGATTCTCCTACTTCCTCTGCTGACTCTCACTGCAGGATTGTCCAATTCTGGTAGGTGCAAACCAAAAAAACTGCAGTGACTTTACTCACTGTGTTCAAAACTCAGCCAGAGAAATCACCAAACTGTGCTCTACATTGAGAGCTGGCCACTGTAGTATTTAATTTGCTGTTTTTAGCTTTAATGGTTCTTTGAGCTGTCCTCCGTCTCCTTCTCCTCAGTTCCGTTCTCTGAACACGGTCACCGAGTGCCTCTTCTCCCTGATCAACGGTGATGATATGTTCGCCACCTTTAAGAACATGCAGCAGAAGAGCTACCTAGTGTGGCTGTTCAGCCGCGTCTACCTCTACACCTTCGTTTCGCTCTTCATCTACATGGTGCTCAGCCTCTTCATCACCTTAATCACAGACACCTACGAGACCATCAAGGTAACAAGCCTCGTAAAGACACGCTCCAGCTGCAGTCTTACTTTTTCAGTTGCAGTAGGTTGCCTACCGGACAGTTTAACACCTGGTGCCCTGGTGAAAGGCTCATGAGTAGCATTACTGAAGAGTAATTATGTTTATTAGTCATTATAAGACGGTTATCCCATTTTCCAAAGAGGATGAGTAATGATTGACCATGTTCTTTACTAAAGAACCTTTTGAAGAACCATCTTCACTACACCAAGAGTGTAGTGAATGAGTATATTGTTGCTGTCAGGACAAAAAATTTATCCCATGTGTTTTGAAGAAGAAAACCTGGATCTGAACACTCCAGGGTGGTAGATCTGCAGGACCATGACTGCGCACCCTTGTTCTAGATCATTATTCCTCATTTTCTGAAATCTTGTGGGAATGACAACTTGCAATGAGATGATAAATTTTTATTTTTTTATTTTTTTTTGTTCAGCAGCAGCAGTCAGATGGAGAGCCTGTCTCTGAACTGCAGGCATTCATTTCAGAGTGTAAAGACCACCCCAGCTCTGGCTGCTACCGTGTGGAAGGCCGATCCTCTACCTGCCTGTTCTGCTGCGTTCGAAGGTGAGATTTTATTGTTAGCGACTGTCAGTTATTGAATTTTTAACCTATGTAATAGGAGCTTTTACTAGCTGTTTATAATTGCCTCTGACTTTTTCTTTATTTGAAACTTTTTCACTTCTAATAAAAAAAGCCACAATCTATAAAAATGCCACAAAATCAATAAAAGTGCCACATTTATTTAACTTTTGCATTGTCTTGCAATAATTGAACACTTTCAAATTCATATAGTTTATATCTTCAGTTATTCTTTTTTTTTTTTTTTTTCCTGTGAAGTTGCTCAACTTTAGCATCTAGATTTAGGTAGGAATCTTGATTTTAATATAAGATTTTTGTCAGGAACATTTATACATCTGTACTGTTCAGATGGTGATGGATCTACCATTGCATGGTGAAAACTTTCTTCTTCTGGTCCTACTGTAGTAATGTTACGGTTAGCATTACTTGCTGCTGGAAGATGCAGTTCATGGTCAGTGGTTACCAAGTACAGTACCTCGCAGGAATAATGCTAATTTACAACCTTGTGAGTCTTGTGACCTGTTTCCTGTGAAGGTATATTAAGATATATTCATTGTGAAGTCATATTAATTTGATATCTTTCTTACAGTGAAATATTTGTGAAATATTTCTGTGTTGAGCTGGTAGAAAGTTCATGGCCTTATTTTGTGTGCAGCTGGTGAGGTGTGGTGTTCTGAACTAAATTGATCTCTCCTTTTTCAGGCCTAACGATTTGCAAGAGAGACTGGAATGCTAAAGTGGGATTGCATCACTCTTGCATTAATGGATTTTTCCAGTGGGTCCTAACCAGAGACTCTGAAAACTCCTGCTCTGTTTCTCTGCTTTAACATGGATTATTCCGGTGGTGCAAGTAATGAACTACTAAACAAACCCCCTTCTTTGAGGTGGGTGTGTTGGAGAAGAGAACATGGTGCAATGCACAGGACAGGGATACTCTAGGACCAGGATAGGCAACTACTGAATTCTTCCAATTTATACTGTTTACATGTACAAGGTATAAGGCAGTAGGGACATATGAATATTCCAATTCTTCAGAAGTGTTGATTACTGTTTTCACACTGGCTTTTTTGTTATGTCTGTTATGTCTTCAGTTTTGATTGTGGCACTTGACACTTTGGCAGATGTTAATATATTAGGTAAAGCTAATATAAATAAATGCTTGTTGCTTCAATAACTTTGCTTATTCTGAATTCATGCATGACATTTATATTTCATAAGTCAAATTACTTAAAAGTGCATTATTTACAGTGGGATATCCAAATGTATTCCAAACGGCCATCAGTATCCAGGCCCTTAAATTCCAGTAAAACCATGTTTTAAATAAACTTCTGGTTTGAGTTAAGATAAATGCATGTTAACCATTAAGGCCATAAATCATTAGCTTATGCATAATTAGATCAGAATCATGATTGCTGACCAAGTGTATGAACTGAGCTTTTTTTGTGCATTTCACATCAGTGGCTTGTATTTGGCCTTCTAGTAGCTGGATTTATCTGAGAGGCGGACCACTGCACGGTTTGTGAATTTAAGATATAGGTGTTAAAAGAATTTGCAGTTGGTTGAAATCTCACAGCAAAAGGCTGTTCAGCTCTGACCTCAGCTCTCATGCTACCTGAGAGAGAAGAACCTAAGCAGCAGTAAACTGCCGGATTCAGGAGTCGAGAAACCAAACAGTGAACTGGAGAAACGGGTGAGATCATCACTAACTTGAGGACGGGGGTTTTGAATAACATACAGAGTTTGGTTTCCTCTGAAACATGAGTGTTTGCTGCAAATTGAATGGTTTAATTCATGTTCACATGTTCACTTATCCTACTCGGCTTGGAATTCCTGGCAAGGAGGAGATATCCAGCAGAACAAAGAACACACACAAGCCCAGAGGGTGGAGCTCTGTAACCAGTAGCCCATGTTGGTTTATGGCTAAAAAGTCCCTTATCTGCATACTGTGAAGGCAGGGCCTTAATAATTTCCATTTAAAGAAATTCAGAATTTTCATTCTGATGCTATTTATTGCTCGACAGCACCACGCCACAGGTCTTTAGTTCTGTTTCCTTGGTGGTCCAAGGTGCGAACCATCTCTCATCACTAACCAGCATGCTGAAATTGTTTTATTGAGGTGACTGGAAGGATGGAGTATAAGGTTAGTGTTGTAACTGGAGAGATGACCAGGGGAGGAACAATGGACAACGTCTTTATCACCCTGATCGGCAGTGAAGGAAAGAGTGAACGTACGCTCCTCAACCAAGGCCGAGACTTTGCATCAAACCAACCGGTAAGATTGCACTCGTCTGAGGGCATTAATCTAAATATGATTATAGAGGACCGTACATGAGCCAACATATGGATGTGAAATGGACAAGCTCCAGAAACTGGTGACAACAAAAGTGTCTGAAATAGTAGATTTGATGTATAATATTGGACTGTATATAATAAGGATATCATTGGTGTTGGATCAAAACCTTGTATCTCCAAACCTTATATTTTTACAGGAGAAAGAAAAAACCTTCTTTCCTTTTAATGTAAATGGATGGAACCAGACATTTTCACCAGACACATCAGTTTGAACGGTTTCTTTTGGTCTGTTCATCATGAAATTTACAGACAATGTAAAGAACAGGCACTTCCAAATGGTCAAAAACTGAAAAATGGTCAAAACCAGCATTAGACACACTGGATTAGATTGTAAATTGGACTACCTTCACCTTTTAATGGCAGTTTCAAAGACAATGAGGCAGTGACTATTTCTGTTATGAAACAGGGTAAGATGATTAAATCAGCTATTATAAACGCCAAACAAGTGATACGGTCATGATCATGAAATGCAGACTGATGCTTAATTGTCATGCAAATGATTGCAATTAATGATTTGACCTATCTAGTTCTTTGTTTTGCTACTATTAAAATATCAGCCTAAAGTGGCCAAATTAGCTTAGTCTAATAACAACTAGGTTTATTTGGTAGCTACCATTGGTTGTACTGTTAAATCAATACTTATACAAATGTCTACTGGTAAACAGAATAATATGTAGAATTAAGATGTGTGTGTGTTTTTTTTTTTTTTTTTTTTTTTTTTTTTTTTTTTTTACAAGCGTGAAAATATTAAAAAAAAAAAAACACACATTCAGCAATGAATAAAATGAAACCTCTGTTGCACAGGACCAGCACTATTTAACACTAATTAGCAAATTAGTTTTACATTATTGCATTGACTCCAAATGTTTATGGTGGTTTAACCTCATATGAATAATGACCTGGATCTTACTAGCACATTTTAGAGCAGAGATGGAAGAGGTTATGACTGAACCACAGAATGAGGTCATCTGTGATGTAATGAAGCAGAAACGAGCGAGAGAGAGAGAGAGACATGGAGCAACAGTGTCCACTTCCTTTGATCAATGGCGTCAAATTTGCTATTCAAATTGAGTTTGTTATCTATGGTTTACTGTAAATTTAAACCCTGAAAAGCAGTTAATATGTTAAACATGGTATCTCTCTCTGTCTGTCTGTCTAGTATATGGATATGAACAGACAAAGAACTAATTAACCCATTTCCTATATTTTTCATGTTTCTTCTGAGGTCCACATGTGATGTTTGTGTGGTTTTCCATCCTTTATCCTTATAACAGGCTGTTTTTGTTACTGCACCTTTAAGACTGATATATGTAAAAGACCTCTGCTCTGATTGGCTGCATTGTATTGTGCCTCATACAAAAAGCATTCTGACTTGAAACACTCACAATAAATTCAACATGGGGCCAAACTGCTATAGCTGAATGCATAAACAATGAATTCATCCTTGTGTTCAAACATGGTGTTCGTGATGGACAAACTGTGGTTTGCACAGAAGTCCAAAAACTGAACACCACTCGGGTTCAGATCAGAGAGGCCATTCCTCCTGATCACACCCTTCCAGCTCTCACAGTCATTGCCCACTTGAGCATTGAAGTCCCCCAGTAGGACAATAGAGTCTCCAGGAGAAGCACTTTCAAGCACCCTTCCCAAGGACTCTAGGAAGGCTGGGTACTCTGAACTGCTGTTCGGTGCATAAGCACAGACAACAGACGGGACCCGTTCCCCAACCCGAAGGCGTAGGGAAACTACCCTCTCGTCCACCAGAGAAAACCCCAACATACAGGCGCCGAGTCGAGGGGCTATGAGAGAGCCCACACCTGCCCGCCACCTCTCACCATGGGCAACTCCAGAAAAGAATAAAATGCAGTCCCTCTCAAGGACTGGCCCAAGCTGTGTGTTGAGGTGAGCCTGACTATATCTCTCAACCTCGTGCTCAGGCTCCTTCCCTGCCAGTGAGGTAAAATTCCAAGTTTCAAAAGCCAGTTTCAGCAACCGAGGATCAGAACGCCAAGGCCCACGCCTTCGGACACTGCCCGATCCACAAAGCACTGAACCCCTACTACTGCCCCTCCCATCGGTGGTGGGTCGATGGGAGGGGGGACTCATGTAGCTCCTTCGGGCTGGGCCCGGCGGGGCACCATGAGTAAATGGCTCCAGGGTGGGGCCCCGGTAACCTTGATCTGGGCAGGGTACACAAGTCCTGTTTTCTTGTTTTCATAGGGGTAATTATGGATCACACTTTGTCTGGCCTGTCACCTAGGACCAGTTTGTCCTGGGAGACCCTACCAGGAGCTTTTGCTCCAGACAACATAGCTCCTAGGATCATTCAAACACACACATCCCTCCACCACGATAAGGTGGTGATCCATAGAGAGGCAGTATTTACAATAAGCATATTTTAATTATGAAATGCAAGAGTCCTATGGCACTGTGGCTAATACTGTGTGTTTATTTACAGGATAAAGAGTATACAGTGAAGACTGAGGCCTCTTTAGGAAAGATTGTTCTGATTGCTCTGGAGAAGGAGCAGTTCCTCCCCTTCTTTGATGATGATTGGTTCTGTTGTAAAGTTGTAGTCAAAACCCCAGACAGTGAGGAACTACATTTCCCATGTTACTCCTGGATCAAGGAGAGACAGCTGGTGTGTGTGAGAGAGGGCACAGGTAAAACATAACACTTAGACCAACAACATAAATGCCTTGATGCATAAAGTCATACTGTATACACCCCTGTGCAGACTGTGTTTACTGATGATTGTGGTCAGATGGCCATCCCATACTAACTTACTGCATCTAATTAATTCTTGTTAAATTACTAACTAATGATTCATGTTAAGACCAATAGAAGCTTAATGTTTTGTCATTTTGGGCACGGAAGTGTATAATTCCATCAAAATTCAGTATAATTGCTGAGATTTAAACAGTCATTCAGAGTGGTTTGATGTGAAATGCTCTGTTCTAGGGAAACGTATCAACTCAGATTTCTATACAGTGGTGGTGATGGGACCCCGAGGTCCAAAATAATGACTGTGAAAACTCCCTCTGAGAAAGTGTTTGCATGAAATGGCTATAACTATGCTTCCTAAGACATTGTTTAATGATAGTTTGGGGATATGTTTCTGGTGTAAGGTCCATTAATGATGGAGAGGTACATGCAGGGTGTTGAGGCAAATACCCTTCAAACTAAGCTTTTTTTTTTTTTTTTTTTTAATTTACCACTATTTCACCATCAGCATCATTACATACATAAATAAACACTCAGAAGACTTGTGTAGGTTCACTGGTGGTTTTGTAACCCATAGTAAGTAAAATGCCTAAATTAGCGTTCGAGACATGGCAACTCCTGGTTTTTATCACCACCACTGTAAAGAAATCTGAGTCTATAAATTTCTCTACAGTGAACATTTGGACCTTTGAAACTTTGTTTACATTTCAACAACCTGACTAACTTGAGCATCATGGTATGTCATATGACCTCGTGTGTGTGTGTGTGTGTGTGTGTGTGTGTGTGTGTGTATGTACAGCTGTGACTATACTGAAGGAGACCAACTCTATGTTAAAGAAGAGTAGAGAACTGGAACTGAAGGAACGCCAGGCCACCTATAAGTGAGTCCCATAACGCTGCTTGTGTGTGTCTAATTCACAGAATGCTGATGAAAAGCACTACTACTCTGCGTCATTTGGGCTGTGTGTGTGTGTGTGTTTCAGATGGAGAGAAACAGCCAACGGTCTGCCACACACTTTGAATGTAGATGAAGTGAAGGATCTACCCGTTGATTTGCAATTCCCCTTCAACAGAAGCCTGCATTTCTTTTTCATGTCCAACATGTCGTGAGTTGTGCAAACACACACTAAAGTTAAGACTAGTGTTTGAGATATGAGACCTGGAGCCTGTGTCATGGAGCATGCTTACCTTCCTGAGTAAGGCTGTGTTTGAAATACCATAATGTGTACTGCATTCTGCACCAGTATAATGCTGTATACCATATACTGTACCAGTGTATATACTGTATATTGCACCAGTAGAACTGTGTACTGTGTACTGCCCCAGTTTATCACTGCTGTTGGAAGTATAGCTGTTGGTATACTGCGTTCTGGACCAGTATATACTATATGCAGCATACTGCATATTTTATATACAGTATTGCACGTGCTGTACCAGTACTACTCTGTATACATGCAATAAGGGTTGTTTTTGTACACCATTGACGTTTCAGCTTCACAAACTCCTAACAAATGCAGGCATCATCAATTTTCCACAAGATTAATGCTAGAAAAGAACATGAATTTAACAGGCAACCTGAAAAGACCTCCATCAGAAAGCTGTCCTTGAGTGGTCCATGATCTCGAGTGCGTAGAATAAGTTGCCATGGTGAAAAAATTGATCCACTGTTGTGCGCCAGAAAATCCAGGATTAGATCAAACTACATGTAAATAGCTGGCTAAGGAAGAAATCCTGCTTCGTGAGACAGGCCCCAGCTCTACTGAATGTGAATATGCATGTGTGTGCAGGCGGGCGGAGCTGAAGATTAAGTTTTTGGCCGACTCCAAAAAGGCGTGGGAGAGTCTGGATGCGATTGGTAGAACATTCTTCTTCAACAAGACCGATATTTACTGTAAGAAACCAGCCACAAACGCCAAGACAGCAACACAAGCACAGTCCAGAGCCAAAAACCTCACGCAAGTATGGGACTGTGAACGTTTCAAGCTAACCAGACTCAGCATTTTTATTATAGTGTCTCATAGTGGGATGTTGGTAGTAGACTGTTGGAGGAGCTTATACAAAAATATCCCACGTATACGCCACACACCCCACCTTCTATTAAGTCGTTTAATTTTTCTCCCATGCAGCAAGCAAAGCAACTGTGAACATCTTTGTCACTGCTGATGGATTAACAGCAGGTCTGTTGTTGTTTACGTTTATTAGTGCTCCTTCTTGAGTATTGAGGCCTATGATCGCTATAGTAATGTAAGCACACATGCTGAGGATGGGTGAGCTGGTCATTGGCATTTGTGTACTTGCGTGAGGTCTGTTTCTGGTCATACAGACCAGACTTGACTAGACCTTAACCTCATCATGTCTGACCAGCATATGTGCAGGCTCACTGGGAGGAAGACGAGTTCTTTGGGTATCAGTTCTTAAACGGAGCCAACCCCACAGTGGTGCGCCAGTGCAGGAGACTCCCGGACAACTTCCCCGTCACTGACGGCATGGTGCAGGCTTCCATGGAGGGCAGCTGTCTGTCTGCCGAGATAATGGCACGTAAATAGCCTAAAGAAAATGTGTTTTGGTGCCAGTGCACAAACACATTTATGCAACATGGTCTCACTCTTATACTGCAAGCCATTAATCTGTTTGCCTCAGTCTACCTGAGAGTTGGACATGATCGAACAGAGCTCCACTCCCTAGCAGTAGTCATTTATTTACCATTGAAGTCAGTTGTTTACTAGTTGTAGTAGTCAATGACTTGTTTTTATAGAGTGATTTTATAGTGTGTGTACAGTGGGATAAGAATGCAATGAATGTAAGGAAGATGTTTACATTTTTTTCACATTATATCAAAAAAGGGTCTAAATTTACTAGAGCAATGAGACATTTAATCTATATGAATAACTCACATTATCAAATACACCGATCAGGTATAAGTTCATGACCACCTCCTTGTTTCTACGCTCACTGTCCACTTTATCAGCTCCACTTACTGTATAGCTGCACTCTGTAGTTCTACAGTTACAGACTGTAGTCCATCTGTTTCTCTGATACTCTGTTACCCTGTTCTTCAGTGGTCAGGACCCCCATGGACCCTCACAGAGCAGGTACTATTTGGATGTTGGATCATTCTCAGCACTGCAGTAACACTGACATGTTGGTGGTGTGTGTTGTGCTGGTATGAGTGGATCAGACACAGCAGTGCTGCTGGAGTTTTTAAACACTGTGTCCACTCCCTGTCCACTCTATTAGACACTCCTATCTTGTCGTTCCACCTTGTAGATGTAAAGTCAGAGACGACAGCTCATCTGCTGCTGCACAGTTTCTGTTGGTCGTCCTCTAGTTCTTCATCAGTGGTCACAGGACGCTGTCGGCTGGATATTTTTGGTTCACATCAGACACATCAGAGAAACAGATGGACTACAGTCTGTAACTGTAGAACTACAACTTTGTTGCCTATTGGCTTGATTTGCAATGCTTTCTGGGAAGGACTGTTAGAGCACCGTTCCAGCCCCTACATTTATATTTATGGCATTTAGCAGATGCTCTTATCCAGAGTGACTAAAGTAACTACGTAAATGTAATCATGTAGTGTTAGGAGTCTAGCCCAAGGATGCTAATGAAGTGGATGGTATAAAATGGTGTGTTTGCCTGAGTGGTGTATCAAACAACAGTCTGCCATGAAGGGCAGCAATGTTACCCACTACAGTACACCAGCCCCTACTTTTTGAGGTACATTGTGGGATAGGTTTGGAGTGCATTAGGGTTATTTCTACACTGACAATTAAGTGTGTTAGGTAAGATAACTAATCTCTATATGGAAAACAAGGGTCAATTTATGACACGGCCATGGTCATATACAGGACTTCTGGGTTGTGTGGTATGACCTTTTATGTTCCTTTTACATTAAAATGCCTTATAATTATGTCATATAATTATGTTTATGAATATAATACAAGACCAATGCACATGCCGTCCAAGCCAGAGCCCGGCTTAGCTGTACAAACAAAAATTAAAAAGTTTTTTTTTCTTTCTTTTATTCCCCAGAAAGGAAATATTTTCCTGTGTGATTATGCACTGTTGGACGGTGTGCAGGCCAACACTATTAACCTGCGGAAGCAGTATGTGGGTGCACCCCTGTGTCTCCTCTACAAAAACAAAGATGACAAGCTTATCCCCGTTGCCATACAGGTAGTCTGGGAAACTGATGGATAATACACACTGCAAACCACCGGGGCTATTTCATCATAGGCATTGTTTAAATTACGTAACTCTTGGTTTATACGTTTTCTAGCTAGTTGTATGGTTACCGATAGAGGGGTTTCATTGGCATTCATGCATGCTGTGCTTAAGTGTAACCAGCAGGCAGGAGAACAGAACCCGATCTTCGTGCCGGGCGACTCTAAGGAGGATTGGCTCTTGGCCAAAGTTTATGTGCGCGCAGCCGACTTCCTCCTACACCAGATGATCGCTCACCTGCTGCGAACTCACCTGCTGGCTGAGGTCTACACACTGTCCACACTGCACAACCTGCCCACAGTGCACCCAGTTTACAAGGTCTATATTATCAGTTCTGCTAACTTGGCTATTGTGGCCTGCTCAGTGGTCAGGTGGAAGAACCCATCCAGAGTTCTAGGACATTCTAGAAGACTGTTACTAAAATAACTGTGCTTTTTCATTTGGGTTTGAGCTGCTTTGACTAGCGTTTTGACTGAATTTGAGCCACGGTACTTATCAATTATATCCTCAATCACTCCCACCCATTGCACACTAATATGCCTTGGTTAAAAATGCTTAAGACTGGAGGTGGTTAACGTGGCTCTAGCTGGGTAAGTTAAAAGGTTAGTTAGCCATCTGGCCATTGAAACAGTAACCAGAGGTGGACGAACTAGCTAAGATGCTAATCTCAGAGGTTGTACTAAACACTATAAAATGGCCATAAACATAGCTCAAATCATGAATTAGTCGACTATACAAGTACAAGTGTACACTGATTGAAAAAACCTGATTTCCCTGCTTGAAAAAACAGCACAGACTATCAGCTAGTCACCACCAAAACTAGCATATGTTGTGTTTTGGATGCTTGTATGCTGGTTTTGTTTAAACTGATTGGGGTCACAACTCAGATTTGTTAACAACAAGGTTAAATACAGCAGACTAAACATGCTAAACCCCTTGTCTGTTAACATTCAGTGTTGGGCTTTGAACTAAAGTATTTACTGAAGAATTCACTGTTAAACTGAAGTACAGAAATATAGAATGTGTCATGTGAATATCTTACAAGCTTCCGATGTCTCTGTTTCTGCTTACATCTTCCAAAGCTAGTATTAAACCCAGTGTGGGAAAACAAATGCATTGCACTGCTAGCTTAATGCTAACACATGTGAATGTGCATTGAGGTGCTAGAGGAAATCAGTATTTTAGATGTGGAGGCAATTTCTGAGTAGAATCTAGTAATAATGCAAAGTTTCTCTGCCAAATACTTCTGTTTTATGACGTTTCATTATTACATGGAAAAAAGAATTCATCACAAAATGACTCTTATACAATGATGGATGACAAAGTTCTCGTCTGTCAGCTGTCCGTATTCGATTGGCAACAAAGCGAACTGTAAACAAACTACATTTTTCTTTGTTTTGCTCTCTGGCAGCTGCTGATTCCTCACACACAGTACACACTGCACATTAACACGCTGGGCAGGGAGAGACTGATGGCAAATAAGGGACTTTTTAACCAGGTACACACACACACACACACACACACACACACACACACACACACACACACACACACACACACACACACACACACACACACACACACACACACTTGAGCAATGACATTAATGACATCACAACCATAAGCGCTCTCTATCTCTGTCTCTCTGTCTGTCTCTCAGTACACTGCTGCGAGTCAGGAGGGAATGGAGCTGCTGCTGAGGAAAGATCTGGCTTCTCTGCAGTACAGCACCCTCTGTCTGCCAGATGATATCGAGGCACGTGGCTTGAAGGACATACCAAACTTCTACTACAGAGATGATGGCCAAGCAGTCTGGGACATACTAACGAAGTACCACAATTACAAGTTGTTTTGGCTGTGTGTGTATAGAGAGATAGATAGAGAGAGAGATACAGAGAGAGAGAGAGAGAGATAATGTGTGTATATGTACATTGAAACAGATTTTCTTTTTGTCAGGTTGTACTTCGTACTTGAGTTGTACTTGAGTCATTTTCATTATAATGTACACACTGGTTCTAACTCTGTACTTCTCTCTCGCTCTCTCTGAGGTATGCGGGAGGTGTGTTAAAGGTTTATTACTCATCAGACACTGAAGTGGTTCTGGACACAGAACTTCAGAAGTGGATTGCAGACATCTTCGTCCATGGTTTCCTGGGTAACGAAGACTCCAGTGAGTATGCACACTGAGTTTTCAGGTTATGTACAACTATCTTGTAGCTACACTCGCTGGCCATTTTACCAGAAACAGCTACCATATAGATGCACAGTTACGGACTGTAGTTCGTATGTTGCTGAAGAGTATCAACCCCTTCTACCTCATTCATTATTGGTCAGTTTTGGACCACAGGACTACTGTTGTCCCATGATGGATTTATCTCAGCACAGCAGTGACTCTGATATAGTAGCGTGTGCGGTGCTGGTACGAGTGTATCAGATACAGCGGTGTTGCTTGGGTGTCGCTGCTAGTTTGAGGAAAAATCCAGACAAGAGTGGCTCTGTGGTCAGAGACTGACCGCTGATGAAGGACTAGAGGATGATAAAAATGGCAGGACTTGAGGACCAGAACTGGGGAAACACTGAAATAAACCCACACTACACATTTCTTTTTGCCCTTCAGACATTCCAAAGTCTTTCCATTCAGTGGATGACCTGGTCAAATTCGTCACCATGGTGATGTTCACTATGACAGCACAGCACTCTGCAGTGAACAATGGGCAGGTGACACATTCACACACATACATAGACTGTGACCTAAACAGACCCCATTAGTGTTGCACTGTATCAGAGAGATCTATATAGGTGACATGTGAGTTGCTTGAGTGAGCAGTTGGCTACTTATTCATTGTGGACATGGGTGTAACATTTTGAAAAGTGCGGAGGATGAGGAAAAAGGAAAAACTTGGCGAGGGTACACACGTCATCATTGGTTCTTGACTGCAGAAACCTGGAATTACCAGTAATATTTTTTGCTGTGTAATGAATGGCATTAGTGTCTGTTTTTAACTGTACAGAGCTGCTATTGAGTGTAGTTTTACTCCAAAGAGGCAGAGTGTCCAATGAGTTAAACTGAATATATTGCATTTAAATGTCTAAATTAAATTAAGTGTCTGTTGCATGAGTAGTAGTAATAGTAGTAATGAGAGATTCGCAGTGCACGTGCGAGTCGTGTGAAAATATTTGGGTGCCCCAGAAAAATGTTTTGTTAACACATTTTTTATACAGAATACACTTCTGCTGTATTTGATGCACCATTACTGATTTTTTGCAGAATTTAACACTCTAAAAAAAGCATAAAATCAGACCTATGCAAAAGTTAAGGCACGTTTTGTGTTTAATTTTTCCCTGTTGTGTTAAGCTCAGCACATCAATAGAAACTGTACTGTAAGGGAGGGGTGGGGGGTGTTTGCTGAAGCCTATCCCAGCGGTTATTGGGCGGAAGGCAGGATACACCCTGGACAGCTCGCCAGTCCATCGCAGGGCAAACAGACAGTCACGCATGCATTCACACCCAGGGGCAATTTAGCATGTCCAATTGGCCTGGCTGCATGTCTTTGGACTGTAGGAGGAAACCGGAGAACCCAGAGGAAACGCATGCAGACACGGGGAGAACATACAAACTCCAAACAGAGAGGACCCCGGTCACCCAGCTGGGGAATCGAACCCAGGCCCTCCTCGCTGGGAGGCGACAGCGCTACCCACCGTGCCACACTTAGAAAATCAATGCAACATAATTTTGGGGGGGATTTTTCAAACATTTCCACATCAATGATGATCTGGAGTGTCCACTA
Source organism: Pygocentrus nattereri (assembly GCF_015220715.1). Classification (NCBI taxonomy): domain Eukaryota; kingdom Metazoa; phylum Chordata; class Actinopteri; order Characiformes; family Serrasalmidae; genus Pygocentrus; species Pygocentrus nattereri. The sequence goes on along the minus strand of NC_051219.1, from coordinate 8,373,911 downwards.
GAAATTCCAAATGCACTGCAATTTTAGTTCCCTCAAATCACTCTGGAAATCTCTTCTGTGATTCAGCTACTATGAGAAGAAAGGCTGGCACAATGCGCCAAAAACTTAAATAGCAATCTATTTTGGTCACTTCTACCAGACCTTATTTTTTTCCTGCATGCCAGTAACTGTGAAGGAAAGTGAATAGTGAAAGTCAAAAACACTGCAGAGCAAAATAAGATGGTTTTTGACGAGCAGCATTGTTCACACAGTTTGTATATTTTAAACATGATTGATTTTTGTAATGAATAAATAAAAAAATTCATCCAGTTAACTTCTCTCTGCAGCCCCCCCCCCCCTAGTGGTTATTCAGCTGGCAGAATGGAAATCAACTTGGTTATTTAATGAATATAATCAAACAAAATATTTTCCCCTATAACTCTGTGATCAGATGAACTAGGACAGCGTTGTGTCTCTGTGAAATATTGAGCTGCTAGTGAGCAATGATGGGCCTCGTACCGGACGCCATAAACAAACATGTAACCACAATAAGCAGTACCAGTAGAACTTTTAGAAACGTTGACTTGCTCTCTCAGTTCTTGCAGTTTCTCTGTTTTTTTAAATCTTACTACAAAAATATTTCGTTAATATTACTGAGGAGAAAAGGCGCAATTTAACTGATGGAGCTCAAAAAAGCCAGCAGAAGTGGCATTTATAGCTACTGTGCAAACGAGTTAACAAAGTAGGCTGAATTAAAAATTAAGATCATAGTAACTTCACCTTCTCTCTCTCTCTCTCTCTCTCTCTCTCTCTCTCTCTCTCTCTCTCTCTCTCTCTCTCTCTCTCTCTCTCTCTCTCTCTCTCTCTCTCTCTCTCTCTCTCTCTCTCTCTCTCTCTCTAGTTCGATTTTGGGGGCTGGTTGCCGAACAGTCCTGTCTCTCTGCAGTCTCCCCCTCCAATGGTCAAAGGTCACGCTACTGCAAGCACCCTGTTGCAGACTCTGCCGGATGTAAATGCGTCCGTGCGGGGCATGGCCGCCACCTGGGTCCTGACCAGGAAACCAGAGGAGTTTGTGAGTTTCTCTGCAGCTTTGAATAAAGTTGTGTAACAGGCGCCCTCTTGTGGTCTGAAGGAAAATTACCAGCAGAGCAAGTTTGCCTCTTTATATTGAAGAAAATAAACAAAATGCAAAACTTGTAATTATATGAATGTCTTCATGTTAAAGGCCTGATTTAGCCTAGATTTTATCTGGATCGTACCAAACCTTTAGAGAAAACGACGTTAGATGTGGCTGTTAATTTTGTATTTTTAAATTTTTTTTGAGATTAGACCTTTTTAATTTGATCACAGTAACATCTGAAATATTGTTCAAAATGCTTATAGACACTAGCACATCCCTTTTAACTTGGGCATATCTCACTGCCAGTGTACCTGCTTAGTGTTGGGAAAATGGCACCGTTCTAACAAGTGTCTGCTAGCTTCCATTCACCGTTAGCCTTGTTAGCATATCGCTCATGCTACTTCTGGAAGTTGTGGAACAGCTCCTCTGCTTTTCTTATCTCAGGTATCCTTGGGGAACCACTCGGAGCAGTACTTCACCGAGCCTGATGTTGTGGCTTTGGCTACCACCATGAAAGATGAGCTGAAGCAACTGAGTGAGAAAATAAAGCAGAGGAATGAGGGAAAGGAGCTGCCCTACTGTTACCTGGACCCGGCCGAGATCGAGAACAGCATCGCCATCTGACCAACACTCGTCAAGATGCTGGTTGTGTTTCCAGAATGTTAGTGCCAAATTTTAGGACACAGTAATCTGAAAAAAAAAAATGAACGTTAAGAAATCAGACTTTTTTTAGACATACTTGCCTATTGAAACAGGCCTTTCTACTTCAGTAAGCTTGCTTATTTATTTATTTATTTATTTATTTATTTAACCAAATAATACTGAGGAATACAACCCCACATAGAGCTTATGACGGGATATATTTTATGTAAAATTGGCTGCCATGCTCACTGTTAGACCTTTGTATATTCATTTTTTCCAAACCCTGCACATAACATTGACATAACCATATCATAAACATGTCAGATGGTATGAGGTCACAGACTGTATTCAGAAATGTGACAGTGTCATGTTACCATCACTTTGAACTGTCATTACAGGTGCCATAACGTCATAACAGGCTATGTGACATTATTTCTAGCTGATAGTGACATCGGTCATTGCAATTACTGGTGATGGTAGAATGACACTGATATATTACTGAACCAAATCTGTTATGGCATGGTCATTACAAGGTTATGGCCCTGTTATATAGCAGAGGTCAAGTAAAGTTGACTGAAAACAGTTTTTCTGTCCTTTCTGTGTGATCTTGTAGACGTTCTATGCTTGACACAGCTCTCCTTTTTAGGTTGAATTCTAAATGTTGAATGAACCCATTTTTAGGAGCTTTTGAACTGCTAAAGGCTTAAACTGTTGCTTACTCTTCCTCGCGTCACATAATGTGATGCTACATTATTTTACTGCTAAATCAGTTGGTGTGACAGGGTGGAAAGCAAAACTTAAGTCTGCTGATAAATGACTATATTACTGTTTATATGGTCAATTAATTAGCAGTCCTATGCAAAACTTTGGTCAAATTATGTGAAAATAACACATTCTACAGTTTATATTTATTTAAAAAAACTTTTGCATAGGCCATATTTCGTGCTTTTTCCAACATGTTAAATTCAGTAAATAAACTGTAATGTTCAGGATGTGTCAAGGTGAATCAGACATCAGAACACATTTTTCTTTTTAACATGTTTCTATTTCTAAGTGAAATAGGATAATATAAATACCTGTGGGCTGGACATGATGTAACTCCTCAGGATTTGAAAAAGTTTGGACATCTTTAGAAAACAGTGCAAATAATGTCAGATATTTTTACTAACCCACTTGTGTTAAAATGAACAGATGTTGTCATTGTAAACAAAGTGACATAACTCATGAACTATCATTTTAAATCCAACCTAAAACCTGAAAGTGAGAGAGTAAAGCGATAAGAAGACAAGAGGTCATCCTCAAACATACATGTATGTGCAGCTGCTCAATGACTGGTCAAGATTGTGGGACGCAGAGGGATAGTATAATTTTTCCCTGCCACTGTAACACAGAGATGCAACCAGGTGGCCAAAGTGCAATATAAAAGGTCTTCCATCACTTACTGTGCAGAATATTGTGAAAAGATTCAGGCGGCCTAAGAGAAAGCTCAGTCCATGTAGGGCAAGGCCTGAAACCACTGTTGGTTGTGTATGGCCTCAAGGCACTGCATGAGAAACTCTAATGTGACTGTGTTTAAGAGCTTTGGCAAACTCGTCACTTAAGTGTCTGCTGCCGCATCAAGAAATCTAACTTGAAACTCTATTAAGCAAAAAGAAGGCCATACAGCAATTCTATACAGAAACACCACTGAGTTCTCTGGGCCTGAGCTCATGTTCAGATGGTCGGGAAGACAGTAGAAATGTGTGCTGTGGTCAGATGAGTCCACGTTTCGGCTTGTCCATGGAGAAAATGGATGTCAAATTCTTGTACCAAAGACGAAAGGCACCATTTAGACTTTTATCAGCGAAAGATGCAAAAGCCAACATCTGTCAGGTATGAGGGGTTGCATCAGTGGCCATGGCATGGGTGATTAGTCTATGTGTGAAGGTACCATTGACGTGGAGGCATATATTGGGATTTTAGAGACATGCATGCTGCCATCAAGACATCCATGATTATTTCAGCAATGTCTCATTGTGCGCATCAGCGTGACTTCTGCATAAATACAGAATGTGTGCTTGACTGGTCTGCCTGCAGTCCTAATCTGTCTGCTATTGAAAATGCACATCATGAAGCGGAGAATCGGATAACAATGACCATGGACTGTTGAGCAGATGAAGTCTTTTATTAAGCAAGAATGGCAAAATTTCGGTGTGTGGCAGGCATGAAAGTCTAAATGAAATGAAAACACTGGAAATCTTTTATTTGTATTTTTGTTGATTAAATACATGTTCTCGAGAATGCTCAAACACAGATTTTCATTTTACACAATAATAAAAAATAAAAATATTTTGCCAGTGACGCTTCTATAATTCGGCGTACCTAAAGCTAGTTTTGGTTATGTTTTTCAATTAAACCTGGAAATGGACAACAACGTTTTAGAATTTGTAGAACTTCTAGATTCCGCACGTTTTATTAAGTCATTGAAATTGAAAAAATTTAAGGAACTTTGAGACGTTGACCATGTTAAGGCCATTGTGTAAAAAAAGGTTTGATTTCATCAGACTGTGGTTCAGGCTTGGATGGTGATTTCCAGTTTCAGTTTGCAGTGGTTTGAACAGGAAGTGTACAGGAAGTGTAGAGTACTTCTGACTTATTTCAGCAGATTTTTGTCGTCGTACATTCCTTAACACTTTTTTTATTCTTTAGTAGATTAATCCAAATTTTAAAAGCTATTTTCCAACAGATTTTCAACAAAATTGGCAGGCAAAACCGTCTTTCCTGCATAACCAATGACAGGCCACAGCCAGATATGGTTCCTATAGTACTGTTAACTCATATTACTGCCTGGGGGGAAAAATGTAAATCAAATGGAGCATCTTGTGTGAAATCCTAAACCTGTTGCTTTTGTTCATTTTATTTCACTTTTACCTGCTTGATATGACATGGCAGTCTACACAGACAGACAGAGAGATACTGACATGAATTTCTTCACAGTGATATCCATTTTAATCAGAGCCTGTTTCATAAAATGTGTACTCTTGTGACGTGTGCCACTGAATGTGCACAGAAACCACACATCCTCTTCTTTACTTTCAGTTATGAGTGTGGGTTATTCTCTTTTGCCATTTTCAGCTGCACGGCTTTTGAGTCACGGCCAAAGCTCACTGCCTTTGTATCAACGAGATCTGGACTAGTGCGCATTCATGCATTTCTCACGTCTCTTTAGTTTACATATCTCATTGATGAGCACTAAAGAAAGGCCTTAAGGAATGGCTTCAATGACATAGTCTTGTGCTGCTTGCTGTATATAACCTGGAAGATCGTACAGCATACTTACTGAAGACGGTTCCAACTTTTATCAGGTGAGTAGAAATAATACGATAATGTTAACTTTATTCCTCAGAGTGTCTGAGTTGATCTACCATTTCAAAAACATTACTCTGAATTATTCAATATAGCATCATCATTAAGCCATTTGGTGAGATCAACTATAGGAAAGAGCCAAAACAGTTAAAACATCTATCTAATATCTATTTATCCATTATCTGGATTGCCTTCTTGAAACTTAAGCATAACACCAGTGAAGGGGCAGGAATTTCACTTGCACCAAAGAGCCTGGTTGGAAAGATGTATAGTTCCAGCCGAGTGAAATGTAAAGCAGGTTAAATGTGAAGCATAACAGTTTTTATAGGAAACACATATGAAAGAAAAAGAAATCTAGTGTAAGAGTAGTGTAAGAAGGGCATTATGTGGAAAACTTTGCACTTCTTCCCATGCCAGCCAGAAAAAAACCCTCCGTTTCACTTCTGTTTAAGAGTAGGAAATCTGTTCCTTATATGGACAGATCATGCAGAGAGAAATAAATGTGGTTTTTTTATTATTGAATCCAGATCTACAGTACACAAAACAATTTTAAATAAATATTAAATAGACCAAAAAACTGGTTTAGAGGTCAAAAATAATGAGCATTATAAAATGTGGCCTACCTTAGTTTGGTCACTCTTTGGTTCAGTATAGATGAAGGAACATTCAGTATTTGGAAATCTGGTAACTTTATTTGTACTTGCATATGACAAAGCAGTCAAATTTACACAGTCCACTCAGCCCAGATATGGTCAATCAATCAAGACATGCTTTGCCTATTTGGTACTGTAGCTTGATGCTAATGTGGCTAACAAACACTGGATGCCAATAGAAACCCATATCTTTTCAGTAAGTGTATCTGCAAAACTTCTATCGATGTACTCAAAGCTAATCCAGGTCTTAGTTAAGGTCATGCAGACTTGTAAATGTGGTTTAGGACAAAGTATGACTGTGAACCAAAGAAATTAACAAACTTCCTCACAATTTTGGTGCAAGACCTGTTGTTTAAACAGCTGACTGCAGTGCTTAGGTCGGCAGTGATCAACAGAACTGGGTGCAGTTTGAGAGGTTTTGCCAATGTATTTATGGAAAACGTTTGGGTGTCTTGACATCTACTGTTGTTTTGTTAGTCTTGGCTGACTGATTATGTCTGGCATCAGTGTAAAATTGTGTACATTTTTTTTTTATTAACTGGACCTAACAAATTACCACATATGACTGTATATGTTTAGTACTCCATCAAAACCATCTCTCAAAATAGTGCTGGTTTTTCTATAAACACATCATATTCTAAACCACCTGTGGTATAATGTAAAGAATGACCAATTGTATAAAATGTTTCTTTGCCAAAATTTGTCACATTATATGTAAATGTTTATAATTTTTCAGATGTGTTTCTATTCACTGGTTTACAACCGGTTTCTTAGCCCTCCAACATGACTCACTCTGAAGTGAGAGACACAGAAGGTTCATTGAGGTAAGAGGCTTTCAGTAAACTGTATCTATAAAACCCAGTCAGTCGGTACTCTTTGCTTTACACACTTTACAGTAGAAGACATCTTGCATTTTTTCAACATTGCAAGGCCTTGTGTTATGTTTTATAATACTATATAATGCTTGCAATGCTTAGAACAATTTAAACCCTCGAAAACCCAGGCTTATTACATACTAAGGCTTATTAATGAGTAACTACAGGGATTTCAGTGCAAACTATCTGAAGTATTCTATTAAAAAGGTATGTGTAATAAAATTTTGGGCCTGTTTTATAACGGTATTTATGTGACATGAAACAAAACACTGTGATGGCCACATATAAAGAGTGGGATACAAGTGTGAGGAGCACCATGATAGGCTAGATAAATTCCTAACAACCAAGGTCAAAACCAGAAAACACCGAACTACGTCAATCACACTTTATTGAGCCTTCATAAAAAGACAGCACTGTGAAATGTACCCTGCACCCCAAAATATTTTGTAGGGGTAAATTGGAAAGCTTTTGAGTTGTATGTTATAAAAGGGCTATGATTTCACAGAAAGGCAGACTTAATGCAAACATTAAACATTTAAAACAAGGGTGGATGGATAAGCTAAGTGCTTTTATGCTGGAGTTTCTTTGCTGGATGTGGTTAATATGCCAAATGTAGTACATGAGTCTGTGAAGTTGAAGTTGTCATAAGACTTCACATGAACCCTGCTATATAACATTGATGTGCTATAAGCATGTTATAGCAGATGTTATATGGTGACATTAATCTGTCATGTGTCATGTGAACATCCCCCTTAATTGTCATGACATATGTCATAATATGTGAGGTAATGACAACTACAGTTGACTTAGCATAAACATTTCATAAGCTTTTACGACATTGAACATTATGACATCTGTCACGACAGTTATTGGTATTGTTAACATGACCGTGTCATATTACTGAACATAATCTGTCATGACAAACCAAGACAGCATATTACAACTGCTATTACATGTTTTTGGCATGGTAATGTCAGTGTTATGTAGCAGGGTGCAAGTGTTACTGATGTTCTAAACAACTGCGATAAGAGTGTAAAGCACAATACATTAGAACGCAGTATCCTTTGTGTTCTATGACAAAAGTGTTTCAATGTGGTATTCAAATCTAGATGCCTATCCATGAAGAGTGACCAATCAATGGAACCTCCCATAACCTTAAAAGAGGGAGAGCTTTCCACTCTGTTCAGGTATGGACAAGAATTTGACCCTTAAAGTTCAACAGAACCAAACAATACTTTTTAAATGCCCTGTCTAGTCATATTTTGTGATCTGGTAATCTGTTATTATGGCATCTTTTGACTTGCTGCTCATATCTTAGTCAGAAGAGGAGATCAGAGCATAGCTATGTGTCCATGGAGAGTGCCTGGTCAATGGATGTCCCTGCAAACTTCACAGAGGGAGCCTTTTCTACTGAGTGGAGGTAAAACGTATTTAAAGAAATATATATATTTTTTTCATCAGTGTCATCATTAATGCAAAGTTATGTTAAGTTTATTTCACTGAGGCTGAGTCGGGGGTACTAGAACATTAATAACTCATTCCACACCAGCTCACCTAGGACCTACCAGGTCACCTCATAGATTTCCACAAAAATTACAGCAAAAACTTCAATTTACTTCATGCAACCATGCCATGTTTTCAAAAACTGTGCTCAAAATAACTTTGAAACTATTAATTTCTATGAAAGATTTGTCCATGTCAGCTTATAAATGGAGTTTAACTGCTCACTGTTTTGGAATTTATCATGATTGTATGAATTAAACATGGTTTTCCTTAATTTTTCACAGAGGTCAATAGCATTCTGGATATTAGGGAACAGTAATTTAGCCATAGTCACCTCGTAACTTGGATTGACACATTTCTTATGTTATTGTCCTGCAGTGGACAACCTGAAGCAATAAAGACATCATATGGAAAACATCTGGAGTCAGTATTCCAGGTACATTAATGAGTCCTTAAAGCTAAGCAACAGGAAAGCTTATCTAGTTTCAGAGATTTGGTATTATTGATTACTATCCACCAACTTCTTTATGATAATTCCCCTGTTGAATCTAAGCTTTAAGAACTGTGTCTAATTTTAGGAACTTGAACACAAGGTCATCTCTTTGGTGAAGAGTGAACTGAATAGATTCAAGAAGCTGCTGAGACCAGATTATTCAGAATGCTGTGAGAGAGAGGCAGAGGAGAAGGAGGATCAAAGTTCTCCTAGACAAGCAGCACTGAAGATCACACTGCACATCCTTAAGAGCATGAACCAGTCAGACCTTGCTAATACCCTATTGACCAGTGAGGGATTTTTCATTATACTGCTGCATTTACATTTTGACCATAGACAGCTGACATAGACAAACTGGATTTTCCATTGCTTCCAAAGGAGTAGTGACTATGACAGCAAACCACAGCTGTTACCAAATATTTGTCTAATGTTCATTTTTACTTCACTTTTTATTTCACTGCAACAGTGAAATAAACCAGCTGCTGATATTTTGAGAATCATGAAGGCAAAAGTCTCATTATTAATTTCAGGTGCACTCTGTATTGTAGAACTAAAAATCTATACAGAGTATCCTGCAGACTTTTCTCTATATTACATCCTTTAAAATGATTCTTCAAGGGTTCTTTAGTAAAGATAATGGTTCTACGTACAAGCATGAACACTTAAATAACCATCTGTATGCTTAAATGGTTCTTCAGATTGATGGACAATGGGTTATATATTTTTGTATAGAACTTTTTTGAATATGATTTTCAAAACCATTTTCAGGACTGTATACAACAATATTCAACACATTCTGCATCAATCTGAAGAACAATGCAAAGAATGCTTTAAGCATATAATTGGTTCTTTGAGTGCTCATGGTTCTATGTAGAGCCATTGTTTTTACTAAAGAACCCTTTTTTAAGAGTGTACATTAACCATCAATAATGCTAAAGCTGTCCTTTGAAAATCACCCCTTCTTTGGCCACTGTCAGTCGTGTTACCCTTTGTCAAAATATGCTACATTTAACTTCCTTCTTAATTTGTTGTAAGCTCATGAGTCATAGAATGCATTTGGTCATGCTAAAAAATACTAACACTTTTAATTGGTAATGTCTTCCTCTGTTTGTCAGAACTAGCACCGGTGGCTTACAAAAAAATCAAATCAAAACTAAGGAAAAAGTTTGAAATGATTAATGAAGGAATTTCAAAACAAGTAAATTCAGCATTTCTGAATGAGATCTACACAGAGCTCTACATCACAGAAGGTGAGAGTGGGGAGGTCAATAATAAACATGAGGTCAGACAGATTGAGACAGCATCCAGAAGACCAGCAGGACAAGAGACACCCATCAACTGCAATGACATCTTTAAACTCTTCACTGGACCCAACAAACCAATCAGAACTGTACTGACTAAAGGAGTTGCTGGAATTGGGAAAACAGTTTCAGTGCAGAAGTTCATTTTGGACTGGGCTGAAGGAAAAGCTAATCAGGATGTCCACTGTATATTTCCACTTCCTTTTAGGGAGCTGAATTTGATGAAGGACAAAAAGCTCAGTTTGATGGATCTACTTCACTGCTTTTTGACAGAAACTAAAGATATAACATTGAGCCACAATGATTTTTATAAAATCTTGTTTATTTGTGATGGTCTGGATGAGTGCAGACTTCCTCTAGATTTCCAAAACAATGAGAGCTTGTCAGATGTGACAGAGGTGGCTTCAGTGGATGCGGTGCTGACAAACCTCATCAATGGAAATCTGCTTCCCTCTGCTTGTCTTTGGATCACCTCTCGACCAGCAGCGTGTGATCAGATCCCTTCCAAGTTTGTTGACCAGGTAACAGAGGTACGAGGGTTCAGTGACCCTCAGAAAGAGGAATACTTCAGGAAGAGGATCAGTGACCAGAGTGTGGCCAACAGAGTCATCACACATATGAAGTCATCAAAAAGCCTCTACATCATGTGCCACATACCGGTCTTCTGTTGGATTGCAGCCACTGTTCTAAAGAAAATTTTGAGCCAAGCAGCAACTGGAGAGATCCCCAAGACTCTGACTCAAATGTTCACACATTTCTTATCCTTCCAGACCAGACGGAGCAGTATGAAGTACCCAAGAAAATTAGAAAATTCTCCTAACCAAATCAGAAAGCACATTCTGGCACTGGGAAAACTGGCATTTCAACAGCTGGAAAAAGGTAACCTGATTTTCTATGAGGAAGATCTCAGGTTATGTGGAATTGATATCACTGAAATGTCAGTCTACTCAGGGCTCTGCACCCAAATCTTTCGAGAAGAGCTTGGGCTGCAGCTGGGGAAGGTGTTCAGCTTTGTGCATCTGAGTGTTCAGGAGTTTCTTGCAGCTTTATATGTGCTTGTCTCATTCACCAACAAAGATGTTCTAGAAATGCAAGTCATCGAGCACACTGGCCTCGTAAATAAGGCAACACTATCTGAGTTTCTTAAGAGTGCAGTGGACAAGACCTTACAGAGCAAGAATGGACACTTGGATCTTTTCCTCCGCTTCCTTCTGGGTCTTTCCTTGGAGTCCAATCAGGCTCTTTTGCAAGGACTGATGACACAATCAGGAAGCAGCTCACACAAAGAGGAAACAGTCAAGCACATCAAGAAGAAAATTAAGATGAATCCTTCTCCCGAAAAATCAGTCAATCTGTTCTACTGTCTGAATGAACTCAATGACCACTCTCTAGTGCAGGATGTCCAAGCATATCTGAGTGGTAGTGATGACAGTTGCCTCCAGGGAGTCAAGCTATCTCCTGTTCAGTGGTTAGCTATAGTGTTTGTGTTGCTGAATTCTGAAGATGAGCTGGAGGAGTTTAAACTGAATAAATATGACCCATCAGAGGAATGTCTTCAAAATTTATTGCCTGTGGTTCAAGTATGTAGAAAAGCTCGGTTAGTATTTCTCAATTTGATTCTCTAATGGGATAAATGCCTTTACAGAAATTTTAATGGCCATTACACTCAAATGTAAGAAATATGAAATAGTTGCTCAATTCTTTTGTGTAGTGTGATGTTTGTAAGTGTTAAATGGTACAATGAGACATTTGGAGAAGCAGTCAAATTGTTTTGTTCATATTAGTGAGTAAGGTCCCTGGCAATGCCATAGCCATATGTAGTTGACATAACTGACAGTTATCATTCTCCTCTATGTGTCTGGAGCTGTCCAGGGACATTTCATTCATGACACACAAAGATGTGGTGACACTTCACATGTCTTGCTGATAGAACATGGTAGCATTGTGTGAAAATCTAGCCAACAGGTGGAATTAGACATAACTAAAATTATGGAGAAAATGGGTTAGTAAATAAAAATAATAAAAAGCACAATGGAAAAGGGTTAATATACATTATTATTTGTTTTTTAATGGAATCATCAGCTATATTGGCCTGGTCTCTCTTGAAAAAATAATTCTTTATGTTCATTAGGACATTTTTGGTAAAATAAAGGAAAATTATGTTATTGTTCTGATACATCTTAATTTCTCTCCCAGGCTTAGCAACTGCAACCTTACGGAGAAAAGCTGTGAAATTCTAGCCTCAGCTATCAGCTCAAGCACCTCAAATTTAAGAGAACTGTATCTTAGTAACAATGAACTGCAGGATTCAGGAGTGAGGTTGCTCTCAGCTGGGCTACTGAATCCACACTGTAAGATAGAGACATTAAGGTAAGATTATCACTTATCTATAGTCCATTATTAAGAGTGTCTCATCAGGAGAATCCTCTGGTGTCCAAACCTAAAATGTGCACTAAAAGCTATACAGGTTACTGAAATATGGTACTTTACATTATACGGGGTGATTTCAAAAAGATTCATCTGATGTCAAAGTGGCATATTTTTACAACCGTGAGGCAGCTAGGAACCAATCACATACCAACTGAAAGAGGGGGTGATAGAGTTTATGACTGTCACCAGAAGATGCCTCCCTTCAGTCTGTAAGGAGATGGTGACCCCTGAGCAGAATCCGTCATAATTGTGCAGCATGATTTTCATCGGCAGTGAACCTCCAACAGCTCCGAGCATTCATCGTTGGTTCTACGACACTGGATTATCTCTGAAATCACACTGAAAGGGCTGTGAGTGCAGTGACAGCTGACATGCTCGGTCGAGTATGGAATTAATTTGACATCCATCCATTTTCCAAGCCGCTTCTCCGTCAGGGTCGCGGGGGGGTGCTGGAGCCTATCCCAGCAGTCTTCGGGCGGAAGGCAGGATACAGTCCAGTCACCAGTCCATCGCAGGGCAGACAGACAGACACAGACAGTCACTCACACACTCACACCTAGGGGCAGTTTAGCATGTCCAATTGGCCTGACTGCATGTCTTTGGACTGTGGGAGGAAACCGGAGAACCCGGAGGAAACCCACGCAGACACGGGGAGAACATGCAAACTCCACACAGAGAGGACCCTGGTCACCCGGCCGGGGAATCGAACCCAGGCCCTCCTTGCTGTGAGGCCCTCATATGGCGCATGTGTAAAATTAAATAATAAACTTTATGCTTACTTAAAACATTTACAATTTACTGCATTGTTCTGTAATCATTTACAAGTGAAATAAATCATTTTAAAATCGGATGAATTTTTTTAATCACCCTGTAAAGTATATGGAATAGGTATGGACTATGCTCACAGCCCTTTCCCATTAATGTTAAAATAACTTTTGGTGGATTTAAGCAGAAGGCATCTCAGGTATGATAAGCTGATATACCAGTCAGTTCTCAGTCAGTAAAATTGGAAAAAGAATGAATTTGAAAGAAACAATAAAATTTTAGATGCCATCTGGTTGCCTAAACCTTTCTGTTTCATGCAGCATCTCTATCAAGAATATCTCTGACTTCATTCATTCAGATATTTTACATGCTTATTTCCAAATAACGTAGTATATGTGCTCTCTCCTAGCCTGAATGGTTGCAATCTTACTGAGAGAAGCTGTGGAGTTCTGGCCTCAGTACTCAGCTCAAATATATCAAGGCTGAAAGAGCTGGATCTGAGTTACAACGAACTGAATTCTGGTATGAAGCAGTTGTCTGCTGGACTGGAGAATTCACACTGTAAATTGGAGAGACTAAGGTGAGACTTTCTATTCTACATTGGCATTGGCCAATAAAAAAAGCACTTGCTGCTTCGTGGTTTGATGACACATTCTTTGTTTCAAACACTGTTTTTAAGTGACAAGGCAAATAAAACTTTGGATTTGCTCGCTGTGTGTGTGTGTGTGTGTGTGTGTGTGTGTGTGTGTGTGGTAATCCTTCAAATTAGTTAAGCTTAACTCTTTCTTTTTCTGCAATAGGTCTCGTACACAACATACACTGTAGATTTCTTTAAATGCTCCAGGTGTTTGTCAATACTGTCATTTGTTTGTTAATTTTTAGATGCATCAAGCTGTAATTATAGGGAATTCTCTCTCTCTGTGCAGCCTCTATAACTGTAACATGGACGAGGAAGACTGTGCTGCTCTGATTTCAGCTCTGAAATTAAACCCCTTACACCTGAGAGAGCTCAATCTGGGCTTGAACAAACCAGGAGATACAGGAGTGGAACATCTCTCTGCTCTACTGGAGGATCAAAATTGCAAACTGGAGAAATTAAAGTGAGTGACTGACAAACAGGCAATCGTTATATCTATAATACTTTTTCTGTGCTGTAAGCTGACTTTGAGAAAGAAATGGAAGAAGATATTTTCAGCAAAAACAGATAAGCTTGACTGGTTCCTTTGTCCATTTCTGTGATCCCATTTACACAACTCAACCACACATAAAATGTTGTATTAAATGAACATGAGCCACTGATAATTCAGGCTTCCTTTTCAATCTTTTATTACTGAAGATGAATTCAGCCAGTTTGCATTCTTTACTATGTAATTATTGAATAATAAGCCTTAATACGCCAGTGAATTTTTAGAGTTTAAAGTTAGTGATGCATCAATTTTATTTTGTGTATTGATAACTGTAGATGATAAAGAGCATATGGGGAACTTTGAAATTATTTAGAGGACTGAATTGATTCGCTGTCTTTTTCCCACTCTCACAGCTGCTTTATATAAAGAAAAGCTTTCTTTTTCTTACCACAGGTTGTTCAACTGCAGTATTAGCAAGGAAGGCTGCGCTGCTCTGGTGTCAGCTCTAACTTCAAACCCATCACATCTCACAGAACTTGATCTGACATGGAACACAGTAGGAGATTCAGAAATTAAGCTGCTGTCTGCTCTAAAGGGGAATCCACACTATAAACTGGAGAAACTACTGTGAGTTACAGTCACACCATGTCTTTTACTTTAGATCAAACGTGTTTGACATTTATATTAAAAGGAGACTTAAAATTTTACAAGACAGAAAAAAACTTAATCCATGGGTGTCCAATCTTATCCGAAAATGGCTGGGTGTGGCTGCAGGTTGTTATTATTAATTATGTCTTGTATGATTGTGTGTTACAGCCTCCATGTACCTGAACAAATGAGAACCTTGGACAAGAAGAGCAGTCAGCGAAAATACCATCAATAACTGAATAACTCTATGTAAGCATTTTTCAATTGTAAGGACTCCCATAGGACCACCACAGAGCAGGTGGATCATTCTCAGCACTGCAGTGACACTGACATGGTGGTGACATGTTAGTGTGTTGTCCTGGTATGAGCGGATCAGACACAGCTGTGTTTAACACTGTCCACTCACTGTCCACTCTATTAGACACAATTATTTTGTTGGTCCACCTTGTAGAAAGTCAGAGAGAGTAGCTGATGTGTTGCTGCTTAGTTTTTGTCACCCTCTAGTCAAGTTTAGTGTCATTACAGGTTATGTCAGATTCTAATATGTGCTGTATACTGTAGTTAGCCATCATGACATCAAACATTCTGACTCTGTCATGACAATTACTTGTAACATGGCTACATTACTGAATATAAATCATGACAGCATATTGTTGCTATGACATGCTTATATAGCAGGTCCAAGTGAAGTTTTATTCAGATTTATCTTTAAGTTCTTAATTTGCTAATAATCCAATATTGCAGCAGATACATTTAGAACATTTATTCACAGAGAAGTGAATGACATTGTACACTGAAAATATAATGCACTGAACTGAACTTGATTCAAATGTGTACATAATTTCCAAGTGAATAAAATTATTACATTAATATAGTTTTGTCTTTTAGTTGACTTTCCCTTGGCAATAATTGATGTCCGGTTTGTGTCAAGTAAAGTAAATGTACTTTTATCAGTGTGTAACATTCTAAAACATTACTATCAACACAAATGTGAACTTAATAATCTAATAACTAAATAAAATCAGATTTCTTCATTAATCAGATCAACACATTTACATAGCTGGAGATGCAGAAACTCCACATCTATAGGAGTCAGGCAGTAATTGGATTTCTGCTTTGCAACCAGCCAATAAACTCACAGCAGAAGTGACATAAACTTATTTATTTATAACTTGCTTATTTATCTCTGGTAACACTAATGTTTTACACATGCTCATACAAAGAAATCAGAGTAAGAGTTCACATATGCTGACAAATGTGATTACTGAGCTAAAATCCAGCCTCTTTATCAGATTTCTTAATCGTATTTTCAGACCTTACTTCGATCAAAAAAAAAAAAAACAGACTGTGCTGTTTACATGACCATTTGATTAATCAGATAACTGCAGAAATCTGATTATGATTATATTTTAATCTAAGCTAATGATAGTTTTGTTCATTTTATTAGGACTGATCCTCTCTTCACTGTTTATATGTATTTTGTGCCCCGCTGTAATTTTTAGAACAGCATAGCAACAACAAGTCTGGGTAAATCATTTTAACTGAGGCTGAACTTAAAGATAATAACCACAAGATGGTGTGCTACCTTAAACAAGACAGCATGACTGAGCTAAGCAGAGCTTGTCCATGACTACAAAAGCAGTATTTATTCCAGCCAGTGTATTTTGTGAGTGCGGAGGTGATCCTACTTATCTTCTCTTTTTGTTTTATTTTCAGCAGAATTATTTTAGTTAAATGAACTGGTAAATGATATATTTTTTTACCAAAAGTGTTACTTTCTGGTACAGAAAAGGGGACCAATAGAGTCCTATTAGTAAATGGCCCTGAAAAATTACTGAATTAGATTTTTATCATAAACACACCAAGTTGTTCACTTTTGCTGGCTACCATATGGTAGGTACTAGCTATAGAAATCACTGGCCTTGATACAGTAGAATTCTACATTTTAGCCATTATTTTAGAGTTTGAGTTATCATTTTAGAGTTTATGTGCAGGTTTTGAACAGTTAGAGTTACAATTTTTTTATTTCATTGTGCTCTTAATGTCAAAACACATCATGCTAGATACAGCAGGTGTACTCAATAAACAGGCAACTATTGTGTGTTTCAATGAATACATAAGACCAAACATTTGCCCAAAATGTAGTATGTCCCCTGTAAAGCACTTCTTGTAAGTCGCTCTGGATAAGAGCGTCTGCTAAATGCTGTAAATGTAAATGTAGTGCAAAAAGGAACAAAAAAATGTTGCATCATTAAACATACATGTACAATATGAATCTGACATCTTCACCTCCTGTTGAGCAGGTGAAGGTGACTATCTACAGTGATATTATAAGTAGTTCAAAGTACCATGATCAAAGTCAGTGACCTTCATATCTTCTCTGTGGACACATGGGTTATAAGTACTATTTGAACAGGATTATTTTTAATAATAAAGGAGGTGGGATAAATGAATTTTTACTATTGTTTCTCAGTGATTTTAGACCTGTCTGAATCTGACATCAGTCATGTTTACTTCACACTCCCACATAGACACTTTTTGTTGTAAACTGAGTAGCTGCTCCTACCTCTGTAATGTAACCTAAGATTCCTAATTCTGTGTGAACTTGTCAGAAACATTACAGAGGTTAAAATCACATTAATCATATAATCCCACCCCAATAGTACTATGGATATTAAAGACATAAAGCAATTATTCCAGGCAAACTTTCTTGGCAGCTATCATGTTTCATATATGATGCATATATAATCCATATCTATAGTACAAAAATATACATACTTACACATTTATGTGGCATCTGTGTCCATTACTGCATTGTTTCTGTGAAAGCCGAGGTAAATATTCATGTTATGCACAAGAATCCTATGCATGTCAGAACTATGTGGTTTTCCTAATAAAAATGTTCTCAAGTGTGCCTCTATTAACTTTTAAGTGTTTTGCAAACCTTGTTCTAACCTTGTGCCTGGAGTCTCCACCTCCTGCTGACTTGCATAAAAGCCGAGCAAGACAAACCAGTTCAGACCAAAGTGACTCTACCTGAGTCAAACATGTTTCTGATTGTGATTGACGACAACACAGGTGAAGTTTACAGAGGAATAGTGAGTATTTTTATTTGCAGTTCTAACTGTTCTAAATGTTCACTCCTTTCACTTTCTATGTGTAGATATTATGTCATAATGTAATCTGACAGAGTGCCAACCGTAACCCCAGATCTAACATACGGGTTGCATTTGCTAAAATGTTGTCAACGACTGGTTGCTGAGTATTAAGAGGAAGACACTGGTTATGATCAACACATTAGAAAACACAACATTGAGTTTGTATAGGTAAATGAGTGAGATTCAATTCAACTGGTCCCATTTCACATTAAGTGCCTCTAATAACTGTGCAGTTATAGATTAACAGTGCTGGTAAAAACAATGTAGTTACTGGTGATGTATTCACCATGATGGATTATTGAATTACAAACTGTGTATTAATATAGATTTATTGGCTCCTATTAAAATCAAAAAGGGCTTATTGCAGAAAGAGCAGTTCGCTATTTAAACATGTGATTTATATTATGCTGTTATATTAGGATGCACAGGAATAAAAACTGAAATTTATACACTTCTCTGCTTATATGAGCTGTATTACTGTAATCTATATGTAACAGTAAATACATAACCAGTAGTTCCTTGCTTACTGCAAGTTGTTGCATGCAATGTTATAGTATAACTACATAGTTATGAGAGACAATATAAAGTTGGACCATTCAACTTTATTTTTATAGCACTTTTTAATAACAGTCACAAGAAATGTATGAATATGTTGAGTAAATTAAGCACTATTTAGAGAGGTGTACATGAAATTTTGTGCAACAGAATAGATAAATAGTACAACATCAGGAAATACAGTAAGCAGCAAAAACACAGCTCAGGGAGCAACATATGACCTTTTATGTTAGAACAGCTCTAAGCTATGAAGCATAACAGGAATAATTTATCTGTTTCCTCCCAGGTCATCATGCTGATGTACAGCACAAGAATTTCCATTTGTAATGGTTATCTTTCCTCACTGCAGAACAGAAGAGATGTTTCAGATAACTGAAACCGTATGCAAAGTTTAAAAAGCGTATTTTCACTGTTGAAACAAAATCTCTTTTTTGGTGATTTTACATTTATTGACAGATGAAAATACCAGCTGTTCTTTATATCATTAACAGTAATCTGTCATTACTTTAACTTACAGTGAGTTTTTCCTTCTCATGAAAAAGTTACCATTTTGGAGATTTTATCCCAACAGTGATGACATTCAAATATGAAAATGGCTTCTGCATTTTCTAAGAATAAATGATGAGTTCTGAGCAGATGAAGGTGACCTTGCACACTAATATGGTAAATATTCATTATCCAAACCTTAGTTATTGAGTTTGGCCCACATGGTCAGGGATAAACATGTAAAGTAATAAACAGAAACACGTATTCAAATGTGAAAATAAGTAGTATTACAATATTCTAAATTCAACAGAAATATTAAAGCCAACAAGAGTTTACTAGATACTTTTTCTTTTGCGGATAACTATGGTTAATTTCAGGTGCAGTTCATGAAAATATGTTTCATTTTTATGAATATATTGACTGTAGGGATTTGCTATGAAGCTGTTTTTGAGCAGTACCCGCACAGACACGTCAGTCTTTTCTAGTCACTTAATGTACATTTTTGCCAAACA
Source organism: Pygocentrus nattereri (assembly GCF_015220715.1). Classification (NCBI taxonomy): domain Eukaryota; kingdom Metazoa; phylum Chordata; class Actinopteri; order Characiformes; family Serrasalmidae; genus Pygocentrus; species Pygocentrus nattereri. Next base: position 8,354,319 of record NC_051219.1, on the reverse strand, counting down.
AAAATAAGCTACATATCACTATTGTAGACACTCCTCACCATTGCAAACATCATATTATAACTTGGTTGCCTTTCATATTAAAGCAGGTTGAATTAATCTCCACTTGAACAATGAGCAGTTTGTAATTTAAATTGATGTTGTTAAATAGTAGCTAGCTACAAATTACATAATAAAAAAGCTAACGATGTTGTGATTGATCTGGACGGGTGGATTGCAACATTAAAACACACTCTGTATTCATCATGTTTCAGTACAGACTCATCTGAACACCACATATTCAGGAAAAGCTGTTCATTCAGTTTATCATGTGCTGTTTTGTGTGAATGAAGAGATTTTACTTTACTAATTGTCATTGAGGCCTGAATGATGCTTGTTTGTTATGGACTAACGAACAATTGTAGTTGTACTAATGTAATTATTGTAGATGCTAGTTAGTTTGAAGCTGCTGTAAGCACTTAGCTGTAAACATTTTGTTAACAGGTTGGTAGCACTTGTTCATGTCTTAGCACTGTTAAACGATGAGCGGAGGATGTTGCTGTGAAATACACAATCCTTGGCTTTGGCTTAGTGTTATATATACATGTATGTGTGTATATGGAGTGAGAGGGGGTGCGCAACAGGAAGTTTAATGTTTGAGCGAGTACAGTATTGTAAAAAGTTTGGGAACTACTTCTATACACTAACTGGTTAAAAGTTTCCTGCTTTTTCTTTACGACATTTAAATATAGAAGGGGTATTTGGTTACGTTGGTGGTACAAATGTACCTGAAAAAGTGTATTAAGCATCATATATTTGCATAGTAGATTGATTATATTGCTGTAATTTGTAACAGACAAAGAGTATCTTCAGGGGTATAAGAGTAGTGACAATCCTTACTAAAGTACAAGTACTGTTACTTTAGTGATACTTAACTCATGTACAAGTAAAAGTATTAAACAGAATTACTCAAGTAAAAGTATAGCATCCCTGAAAGACAGTTGCAGAGGTTGTTACTGTTTAATTAAGTTAGTTTAAGAGAAAAAAAACAGTCAACATTATAAGCAGATTGCTGAACTAATAAAGTAATTGACATTTACACTATTAAAATGGGCAGCAACACCAGCAATTTAACCAGCTTTGATTTTAACTGTAATACATTTCACTAGAAATCAGGCTGATCACAGCAGCACTTTGGTGAGAATCAATGCACTGACTATGTTTTCACCTATTGACTGCTGATGGTTTTAGGTAGATGAAAATATTCATTTCCATGGGTAAACCGACTCTGTTTCAGCTGTGAAACTTTCTTTAGCATTATGTCCTAAACAGACAAATGTGTGAGTTTTCTTAGTCACACACACTGCTATGTATTTAAAAGATAAAGGCCAAATGATGACAGTTTGTTTTCTTTTCCGAGCCTGCAGCAACTGTAGAAATATGCTGAACATCTGAATCTGGCATTCTCTCTGCACGCACACTCAGCTGACGAAACAGGACAACCTGTTTAGGTTCAATCAGATGTACAACCCCAATACCAATGAAGTTGGGATGTTGCGTAAAACATCAATAAAAACAGAATACGATGATTTGCAAATCATTTTCAACCTATATTCAATTGAATACACTACAAAGACAAGAAGGAGAGACCTTTTCTATTGGAAAGTGATCCTTAAAATTCTCTTAATGTAAACAATTGGTCATTAAGACCACTGCTGTACCTTTAAAGATATATTTACATTGTTTCTAGAGTGTAGTTTGAGATATAACTCTAAATAATTATTTAATTGTTAAATTAACCCCTTAAAAGGCTGGTGCCTGCTGGTGGCCCAAAAGTTTTATTACGCACTTCTATTATCTAAGAATAGCTCAATCAGTTTGCACTGAAGTCCCTGTAGTTATTGTATAATAAGCCTCAGTATGCAACCAGTTACACATGAATAACCTATATTACAGTAACACAATTCTTGCCAAAAGTAAAATTAATGGCAGTAATTGCGTTGATGTGCAGTATTTCATTCATGTGGACCCAACACATTTGTATCAAGTAAATTCAAAGCAACATTTAGTTTCAGTGAATTTGTTTCTTATGTAGTTGCATATGTACGGCTTCCAGAATACACAGAAATATGTCCTGAAGTGGCATAAAAGCCTCATACTTTTATGTAGGTTATTGTTTTAAGGAGTGATAAGTATCTCAATGAAAAATATTAACTTCATCAATGATAAAAAAAAAAGCCACTACTTGATGGTTAAACACCACAAAGGTATTTGATTGATTCCTTTGAATTATGATTTTCTTATGAAGCTGAAAGTGCTGCATAAGCAGAATTGACAGAAACAGCAGCAAATTATTCCCAGTCCTACATTTCTTATCAACGTTCATCGAAGACCAACAACAAAGAGAGAGAACTATGTATTTTCCCTAGTGTATTTTTCCAACCTTGTGTTTGGTTTTACTCTTCAGATTTGAATTTCTAAAGTGTGGTCACTGAAATCCTAATCATGGACAAATTACGGAAATAATGAACTTTCAGCATCTTCAGCAGTAACAAAGGTAGGAGGATTTAAATGAAGGTTGAAACTTAAAAAAAAACACCTGTTGTACAAACACACCAATGCATTGTTAGAGATTATTGATAATTAATTCAATGAATAAATTTAAAGCTAATGCAAAGAATGGCTCCATTACATTGAGTACTGAAGCATGACCATGTAAAGACCTGCCTTGTGTTTGTCTCATTCCATGAAGGAGATCCCACTGACTTGTGCCCAAATGTCATTCTAGCACACTTGTCAAGTCCATGGAGCTTTTGTTTAGGTTAAGAGAGGAAGACCCTCCTACTGAACTGAGGTAAAATTCTTTTACATGCTTTATCTGTTCTTTGATCAGTTGTAACTTGGCCTTTGGCTTGAGAAATATGCTACTGAGGGCTTGAAACTAGACCTGTGTAAATGACATTTGACAAATTGTGCAGCAGAGCAAAAACTAAGTTTAGCTGTACTTTGCATTTACATTTATATTTACAGCATTTACCAGCTGCTCTTATCCAGAACAATTTTTAAAAAATGCTTTTTTCTCAACTCAGAAAAAGTATCTTAGCATGTTAATTACCAATAAGAAAGAAAGCCAGTCCTGGGCTCAGATACTGCTAGAAACAAAAGCTCATAATGATACCTAAAGAAAAAGAAACAATTAAACAATACCTTTCAATAAGTAATTAACTCAGTGCTCACTTAAGTGCTGTTAAAAGAGATGTTTCTTCAGTCTTCAGTGGAAATTTGTTCCACCACTTTAGTGCCGGGACAGAGAAAAGTCTTGATGCTTGTCTAACATATTTCTTGAAAGTTGGCAGATCAAGCCGAGCTGTACTTGAGGTTTGAAGGGCTCAAGGTGCAGTTCGAAATTTGACCATTGCCATTAGTTAGGCAGGTTGGTTTTTGGTGTTGTAGGCAATCAGGGTTTTAAATCTGATGCATGCCGCTACTGGAAGCCAGTGAAAGGAGTGCAGGAGTGGAGTTACATGAGTGAACTTTGGCCTGTTTTTGTATATTGCAGGAACATTATACTGAGAAATCAATCTTTTACTGAAGTATTTGTTAAACTATACTTAACTGTTTAATGCATTTTTAAATAACTCAAATCATGGAAAACCAAATTTGCCTTTAATTTAGTACATAAACATCGTGAAAGTTTCACATTTTTCGCATTTACTCCTCAGTCCATACTGCCCACATGTGGAAATCAAATGGAAAAATTTCTTAAATGCATTATTTTTGTGTTGTCACAAATAACAGAGCATTTCCATAGTTCATAGGTTCTGATGGGTGTTTAAGCCTGCTTTTTGCTTCAGTGTTTCAGGACTGCTTTTTGAATGAAGACACAATACAGGATGGCCAATCAGAACAGAGATAATTTGCATATATCTGTCTTAAAGGCACAGCCTGTTTATTTGTAAGGGATAAAGAGAGGTTCTGTAGAAATGAATGAGTTTTTGTTACATAAAACTACACAAATATTATAAGTATTACACATGACAAGTGTGGCATATAAGCCTTTAAGTGGTTTATTTGTTGTTTTGGTTCAGAGAAAGTGATCAGACTGCATCCATGAACAGTGAACAGTCTATAGATGTTCAATGGATGTTCAAGGAGGGTGACTCTGCTACTAATCTGAGGTAAAACAATGCATTAATCTGAAATAAATAACATAAAATACATTTATATTTATTGGAAAAATATTAAAGAAACTGCCAAGAGTATTTTTCGTACAAAATTACTTAAATAGTGTATTTTACTTATTTTGTAGACTGATTCATAGAGACAGTTCAGAAGCTCCTGAACAAAGCTATAAATTCACAAGGAGTGATCAGTCTTTGTTGCGTCTTCTGAAGAAAAGTGGAGACCCTTCCACTGATGTGAGGTAAAAGTGATACATGGAAGAATTGTCCAGATAACTTTGATTACAGTGTATAAACACAAACTTCACTCTACTTACCCACTAAATAGTGTTTTGGATGAATGTTGTAGCTTGAATCGACAAGAAAGATTAGATTCCCCTGAGGTGGGAAGAATAACCAAGAGAAGTGATCAGTCTCTATATGTGCCTTGGAATTTCAGAGGGAGAGGCTCTGCTGCTGATTTGAGGTAAGAATTATGCAATGACAAATTATGCAAAAATAATATGAACATTCTTGATAAATGATACATACATTTTGCCCCTATTTTGTAGCCTGAACCTACAAGAGAGATCAGATTCCTCTCAGCCCTGCTGTATATCCATGAAGAGTGATCAGTCTATGATTCATCCATTGACGTTCAGAAGCAGAGATCATTCTACTGATCTGAGGTAAAATAAATAAAAATAAAAATAGCAGCTGAGTTTTCTCCTATAATGCTCAATGAGACTGGGGAACACATGGAGGATTCGAGACCATTCCTCCATACAGAACCTCTCCAGATCTTTCAGTTTCTGAGGTCCACACTGTGTTCTCTCCTCTTCAGATGAGAGAATCTCCTGTCTGTAAACTCATTAAACAGCACCTTTTCCTCATTTACCTTGTGTTTCATAGTTTGAGTCCAAGAGAGAGATCAGATTCACCTACATCCAGCTGCATATCTATGAAGAGTGATGATTCCATGCATAGTCCAGGGGGAAATTTCAGAGAGGCAGTCTCTTTTGCTGATCTGAGGTAAAAATTACACTCAAGAATACACAGAAAGCTGAAAAGATCAAATAAAAGGTGTTATTTCATAAACTCATGAGCTTCACACTGTTTAAAGCCTTCAAAATATTTCATATCATTTGCTGGCTTACTCTGCAGGTAACCTATTTGCAGTTTTTGCCATGTAGTAATAAAAGAGTAATTCCACATATATATTTAAACAATGTCTTCATAATTCAATTGAGATATAAACAAAGTTAAAGTAGTTTGGTGTGAAATGTTTAGAATAGGAAATGTAGCCATATTATTTGCTATGTACCCGGTAATAGGTTTTATAAAATATGTTTTAGAGTAAAACCTCAAAACTATAATAATTTGTTTAGGCATCAGACAGTGTATTCATAAATATTTAGAACCATTAAACTCTTTAGACATTAGACATCACCACTGCTGTAAACAATTCTGACTTTGTTTTTTTTATCTGGCTATAACACCTGCAACATTCTGCTGCTCTGGCTTTTTGCCAATGGAACTGCACGACACATCGCTTATTCTGAGCGTGTCATAACTACAGGAATGTGTTTCATCAGGTCACGGAATATGTTTTACCTTATGTTAAATCTCACTGACGTTTTTGTGGAAAATGAATGACGAAATGGACATTTTCAGATGTCATTGCTATTTAAAGGTTACTACAAGTACTGGAATGGCTTTATTGAGGTTGCTTTCATTGCACACACTGTAAGTCCAAATATATAGTTATGCTCTTCCGGCATTATTATATAGCTGTTCTAGTATATTAAAACAAACTGGGAAATTTTGGACTGAAATATCTAATAAACGCGCATATTTGAAAACTACATGCCATGTGATTGTTTGTGAATAAGCATCTCATCTTAACAGTGTTAGTTTATTAGTGTTTTTTGCTGTTAGTCAAGGTTTCCCAGCACTTTATCCTCAAGTAGGGGATTAGCTCAATTAATTAATGCAAAAAGTGTTTAAAACATCAAAACTTAAATATTTGGATTTACAGTGTAGATGAATGACTCAGTTATAAATTATGAATCCTGGATTAATATAGTCACAGAGATTAATGCAAATAGATTCTTCTGAAGCAGGACCATAGGTCACAGTATAATACAGCATTTGTGCACTTAAATACACTGATGTGCCAAAAGTGATGGGATAGCAGTATGTAAATTGACCTCAGGGCACAGCTTGGGAATGTCCACACCTGTATGTGTGACTGAGGTTGAACACTGGCTAGTGTGCTCATAGCAAGGAGATGCGCATTCTTGAAGTTTGATCGAGGCATGATAGTGAATGCCAGATGGTTGGAAAAGTCCATTTCTGAAGCTGTGCGGGCTTTTAACATTCCTTGATACAGTGATTGTGAATGGTCATGTCTTTCTAGAATTGTCTGTGAAAAGAGACAAGCGGATCTGGCAGAAATCACATCCACATTCAATGCAGAAGGCTCATGCAACTCCCACAGTTCAGTGCAGCATTCTTTAACTTTCATGGGATATGGGAGAAGAAGACTCACCAGGTGCCTTTGTTAACACTGCCTCATCTGAACTCATGAGGTTGTTAATTGGACCCTAGAAGACTAGCAATGTGTGGCATCGTCTGATGACTCATGGTACGAATTGTTTTGGGCTGAGAGTGGGACTTGTATGTGGTGCAGACCTCATGAAGCCATGGACCCAGGCTGTCAACAAGGTACTGTGCAGGCTGGTGGTAGTTCTATACTGGTGTGGGATGTGCTCACATGGCATAGGTTAGCTACACTGGTCCACCTAAACTCATGATTGACTGGTAACCACTACTTTCACTGCTTGGTGACCATTTGCAGCCATTCATGGATTCATGTTCCCCTACAATGATGGAATATTTCAGCAGGATTATACACTATGCCATCTGGCCAGAGTTGTCCATAATTGTTTTGAGGAACTTTCTGGAGAGTTCTAATGAATGGTATGGTATGTGGTGGAGAGGTCCATTTGTATCCAAGATCCTGCACCTATAAATACCACAGCGCTGTGGGTGGCTATCCAGACAGCATGGCTCAATATCCCTCTAGACCACTTGTGGAATTAATGCCACATTGAGATGATGCACTTTGCCATGCTGGAGAGGGTCCTACACATTACTAGCTCCTATTCCATGACTTTTGGCTCATCAATGTAGGTTAAACATGCAGAAAACATTTTATGTACATTGCGCAAATAAGTTCTTGCTGCTGGCACTGTTTCTGAAGAGTCTTTTGTTCAGGTGAATTTATCCAATATACGGTATCTGAATATTATTGTACATAAGTATCATTATACAGTTGATTGTTGAAATTAATGTGGTATCTAAATATCAATCTCAATTTTCAAAAGGTTGTATGTTGTCAAGTTATGAACATCTTATAAGTCTTGCTCATAAGTCAATGCTGTGTTTTTAACAGCTCACATCAAAAGTTTTCCAGTGGCAAACATTTTGATTCCATATTCAAGGTATGTATATATGTCTATGCAAATGTATTTTATATGCCCCCTTTCTGAAGTTAAATTTTCAATACCAAACCAGCCTGAAGAGGTGAGGGCTAGCACATGCTTAGATCATGTAACATGTAACCAGTCAAAATAACCTTCTGAGCTGCTGCCCACAAACCATCCTTGGAAATGTCAAGATGTTTGAAGGGAAGCACCCGCAGTTCTATTGGTTACATGTAACCTACTGTTGCACTTGATTGGCTGTGTCACTTTATATCAAACAGAAGCCAGGAACAAAATCAACAATCCCAGATGATTAATGTTCCTGGGATTGAGAACCTGTATTTTACATAAATAGTGTCTCAGTTGGCTAACCAAACATGAGTAAGATTTGACTGGCAAAGAAACTGGTACAGGTTCATTTTGCATCACACTGACTTCACCTAGGTGAATTTTAACACCGCAAATTCATGAACATTGGAAGCACAAGTCAATAAAAAACAAGTGGGCTAGCTGTGGTGTCTTTCTTTCTGAATAAATAAATAGATAATATAGATACATGCATAAATAAATGTCACTTGTTGCTCACTGCTGCAACTAGTTATAACTAGATAATGTGAGATAGAATTGTATGTTCCCTGCAGCACCACATCAAATCAAGACCTTCTGTAACAGCTTGACTTATGCTCTACCCTGGCAAGCAAACTAGTGAAGCAACAACTTTAGAGTTCAAAGAGAGATTTTATGGAAAAGGCTGTTGTTATTGGATGTTCTTTTATCATTAAACAACCAGGAGCTTGAGGACAGAGTCATCTCTCTGGTGAAGAAGGAGCTGAAGAGGTTTAAGAAATTACTTAGTCCAGATTATCCAGGCTGCTCAGAGAGAGAAACAGAGGATGAGGGTCAGAGCAGTTTCAGAGAAGGGGCACTGAAGATCACACTTTATGTCCTGAAAGACATGAACCTTTCAAATCTGGCCACTACTCTACAGACAAGTAAGAGCTGATTTGACTTTAACTAAGGGGAATGTCAAGTAAAAGCCATATGTGGTCAAATGCTGCAAATACTGTTTGATATAAAAGGTTTGATTAATTATATAAAAATTCCCTTCTAAATTAAGAAAAACTACAATCATTTTCCTCTGTATTTCTCAGACATGCTCCCTTCATATCAACGAAAACTGAAATCCAGACTGAAGAAAAAATTTCAGATCATTGATGAAGGAATTCCAAACTATGGAACCTCAACACTTCTGAATGAGATCTACACTGAGCTGTACTCCACAGGGGGAGGGACTGGAGAGGTCAATAATGAACATGAAGTGAGACAAATTGAGACAGCATCCAGGAGAACATCAATACAAGAGACACCCATCAATTTCAATGACATCTTTAAATCCTTACCTGGACAAGATAAATTAATCAGAACTGTGTTGACTAAAGGAGTTGCTGGAATTGGAAAAACAGTCTCAGTGCAGAAGTTCATTCTGGACTGGGCTGAAGGAAAATCCAATCAAGATGTCCACTTCATATTTCCACTTCCTTTCAGAGAACTAAACTTGATGAAGGATAAGATGCTCAGTTTGATGGACCTTCTACATCACTATTTTAGAGAAACAACAGAACTAGGATTAACAGATTGTAAAGACTTCAAAGTCTTGTTCATCTTTGATGGTTTGGATGAATGTAGACTTCCTCTAGATTTCCATAACAATGAGAGTATTTTTAATGTAGCACAGATGACCTCATTGGATGTCCTGCTAACAAACCTCATCAAAGGGAATCTGCTTCCATCTGCTCTTCTCTGGATAACCTCTCGACCAGCAGCATGTAGTCAAATCCCTCCTGAATGTGTTGACCAGGTAAAAGAAGTACGAGGATTCAGTGATCCCCAGAAAGAAGAATACTTCAGGAAGAAGATCAGTGACCAGAGTCTGGCCAACAAAATCATCACACACATCAAGTCATCAAGAAGTCTCCACATCATGTGCCACATACCAGTGTTCTGTTGGATATCAGCCACTGTTCTGGAGAAGATGTGTCATGAAGCAGAGAGTGAAGAGATCCCCAAAACTCTAACTCAAATGTTCACACACTTCCTGATCTTCCAGATCAAACACAGCAAACAAAAATATCAGGGAAAAAGTGACTTTAATCCTGACCAGACAAGCAAGATTATCTGGACGCTAGGAAAACTGGCTTTCGAACAACTGGAAAAAGGCAACCTGATCTTCTATGAGGAAGACCTGAGAGATTGTGGCATTGATGTCAGAGAAGTGTCAGTGTACTCAGGAGTCTGCACTCAGATCTTCAGAAAAGAGTTTGGGCTGCACCTGGGGAAGGTTTACAGTTTTGTGCATCTGAGCATTCAGGAGTTTCTGGCTGCTTTATATGTGTTTCTCTCCTTCATCACCAGCAACAGGAAGACATTTGAAAAACAAGTCCCTGGATTTGTTAGTTCTGCCCACAAGCCAACAATATCTGATCTTCTCAAGATTGCAGTAGACAAGGCCTTAAAGAGCAAGAATGGGCACCTGGATCTCTTCCTGCGCTTCCTCCTAGGTCTCTCACTGGAATCCAATCAGGCTCTCTTACGGAGCCTCCTGCCACAGGCAGGGACAAGCTACCATAAGGAGGAAACCATAAAGTACATTAAAAAGAAAATCAGGGAGAATCGCTCTACAGAGAAATCAATCAATCTGTTCCATTGTCTGAGTGAACTGAATGACCACTCTCTCATACAGGAAGTTCAAACATACTTGTACAGAAACGGCAAGAATCGTCTTTCTACACGACTTGTCTCTAGAAACTTCAGTGGAGTTAACCTTTCACCTGCTCAGTGGTCAGCTCTGGTGTTTGTACTTTTGAGCTCAGAGGCAGAGCTGAAAGAGTTTAATCTGAGCAAATATGACCCATCGGAGGAGTGTTTGCAGAAACTATTGCCAGTGGTCAAAGCATCCAGAAAAGCAATGTAAGTATAGTCAAAAATATTACCTGCACCATTTACTGTTACTGGGTTAATTGCATGAGTTATCAGTGTAATATCAAAATATGTGTGAAACATTCAGTTTAATTTACTTATAGCTCCTAAGGAACACACACTGCAGAACAAATTACATCACGGCAGGCTTGTAATACCACTTATGTTGTCTTTGTATTATGGCATGGCATGACATTTTGCTATGCCTTATTTTAGTTTGCACTCTACAAGTGAGACAATCCTGAAATAGATACACCTCAGCTTCCTTCGCCCTAAAAGGACACAATGTTATTTGTTGTGTTATGCAGTAATCTGTAGCATAGCAATGCAATTAACATGTTCAACAATTTTTTTCCAGTCTTAATGGTTGCAACCTTACAGAGAGAAGCTGTGCCATCCTAGCCTCAGCTCTCAGCTCAAACCCCTCAAATCTAAGAGACTTGGATCTGAGTACTAACAATCTGCAAGATAAAGGAGTGAAGCTCCTCTCAGATGGACTTGAACACCCATGCTGTAAACTGGAAAGACTTAGGTAGATCATCACATATAATGTTCATGAACACTTTCATGCACAAATCATGAACAAAACAAAATATGAACATCCCACTTGGATCAAGACTCAGGATCTGGAGTCTAAACACTTAGGAAGGAAGGCGACATTTTTGACTTGCTGAGTGGGATAAATATATATATTTATCTTTATTCGATTTATATAAATAAATATATTTACGGTATGTATACTGATAATCTGACACTTAAAAAATAGAAATGAAAAAAATTGCTGGTTAGTGATATTCTAATTGGAACACACTTGAAAAACACTGCTTTAGTTACTGATGCCTTATGTGTCAATGAGGTTACCTTAGTGACCTACAAATTTTGCCAGTTGCAAAATCCAGTCCATAGCCATCACTGGTTAGGTTTATGGACATGGGATGTTCAGAAACCTACCTGGTCATACAAGCTTATTTAGTAGAAATCCAATAAAATTCATCTCAATCATTACAATTTCTATAAATTCTTAATTGGTTTGGTAGACATAAAGGGCACCATACAGGAGTTAAAGCTATGTGCATGGCAGCATAGTTTCATAGTATTCCATCATTTTTAAAATTGATACTAGTGTATCCAGAAACTGAAACCTACAGAGGGCATATATTCTTTGTAGAATTTGATGTCAAAATGTTATATCAGTATGTAGGTGACTGCGTAAGATGTATATGTTTGTGTATTTGAAATTTAGCTTTTCTGAAATTATTTTTCTTCCAGACTTTGTGGCTGTATGCTTACAGAGAAAAGCTGTTCAGTTCTGGCTTTTGCTCTCAGCTCAAATGTCTCAAATCTAAGAGAGCTTAACTTGGGCAATAACAATCTACAAGATTCAGGAGTAAAGCTGCTATCTGAAGGACTGCAGAACCCACACTGTAAACTGGAGAAACTGAGGTGAGACCAAGATCATTATTTTAAACAAAAACTGCATTTGCAAAAACTCTCAACTGTTTGCTTAATCCAACTTGGAAGTATGTCTATTCTCTGTGTGTAGGCTGCAAAACTGCAGTATTACAGCAGAAGGCTGTGCTGCACTGGTTTCAGCTCTGAAATCAAACCCTTCACACCTCAGAGAGCTCAATTTGGGAATGAATAACCTTGCAGACGTGGGAGTGAAACTGCTAACATTTCTGGTGAAGGATTTTCACTGCAAACTTGAGAAATTACAGTGAGTATACAACGCTTACTCTTGATTTCTGCTCTTGGTCAGCACATACTAGACACATTCATACTTATTCATTACTTCATTTTGACTTAAGAGTGAATAAACATATTCTTTCTGCAGACTGTGTGACTGTGGTATCACTGAGGAAGGCTGTGTGCCTCTGGCTTCAGCTCTGAAATTAAACCTCTCACTTAGAGAGCTGGATGTGAGCTACAATAAACTAGGAGACTCAGGAGTGAAGCTACTTTCTGATCTACTGAAGGACTCACAGTGCAAACTGGAGAAATTACAGTGAGTGTGTCAGATTATTTATTTTGTATATCTTTTGTCAATATTTTATGTTTTGTGATTTACATTTTATTTTTTGCATATTTGCTCTAGCAGTTGAGCCATAGAACTAAATGTTGTCTATGCCTAGCCCATTCAAGTCCTAAGGCTTTGCCTCTAAACCTATTCATCAAAGTCAAAAGTCAAATGTTTAATTACTGCATTGTCACAGACAGTAAATAATAGATGTTGATGAGAGTATAATAAACTATGACTGAATTCCACTTTCAAAGAACTCATCAATATCTCTCTCTCTCTCTACTGATCTTGTAGTCAAAGTGTCCTTGTGTATGTTCATGTCTAACCATTCTGTTTGTTTCTTTGTCTTATAGCTTCTACACCTGATTCGGTCATGATTGGAAACATCATTCAATTACTGTAGAGATAATTTCTGAATATGTACCTTAATCTATGCCATTGTACTTTGTATTAAAACATCTGTAAGTTCAGCTCTTAACTGCCAGTAGTCCCTCTGAGTAGTATTATTTTCAGATGTCAGTATTGTAGTGTAGTTTTAATATTTCAAGGCTCAATTTGGATTTTTTAACATTGTGCTTTGAATAAAATGTGTATATGTAGCAAAGTTAAAGCTCAAAGCACTCTTTCTGCAGAAGATGATACTATTGCTGAAGCTGAAATATGCCTGTTGGTTTAGAGATTTCAGCATATTTAGTAAAGAATGTTTCTTTAATACTAGTGCTGTTTTTTGCAAAAATTCCTTATCATTAGTTCAACTTCAATGCTAAAAATTTTACCAATCACCACCCCTTGAAATCCTAGACTACATACTGAAGCTTATTGTTCTGTAAGTAAAGGCAAATCAGTCCCAACTAGTTAGGCTATTCTGAGGCTCTGCTCATTTAAGTGGTTTACATGGAAACAGGCTAAAAACTGGCTAACTTTCATGTTTTGTTAGCATTTTTAAATATTGTGCACAATAAAAACTCTTGCACCCAGTCTTTTCTTTCTGTCTCATTCTTTAAAAACCCAGGGCTGCAGATTAGTATATTTATGTAACGTATAGGGTCTTGTTTTTTTTTTTTTTTGGTCAATAATTTGTAGGTAGTTTGGCCAGAGGAGGATTGGTGCCGACTTATGAGCTTTGGTTCCTCCCAAGGTTTCTTCCTCAGCTCTGAGGGAGTTTTTCCTTGCCACTGTCACCACTGGCTTGCTCACCTGGGGGTTACACATTTCATGTTAAAACTTTGTCTTTACTGGAATTCTGTGAAGTTGCTTTAGGACATCAGTTGTAAAAATTGTTATAAAAATACATTTTATTTGATCATTTATTCATTTAACCCCCTGAATTCCCAGTATTATTACATCCTAAAACTTATTATTCTGCAACTATATAGACAGCAAAACAAAATGAAAAAGTTATAGATTTAGGGAATGAAACTTGGACTCGCTGAAGATTTCTGGCCTTTTGAGAGGTTAACGGTAGGCCTACTCAGCAAGCTTAACACCTAGCCTAATCATGATCTTTGAATGCTAACTTGTTCTGTATCATTGTAACTAAAAAAATCAGTTCTGGATTCCAGATTTCCTTAAATTTATTCGGTTGCTAGAATGGGGTTTAATAAGTAATGGATACCAATTAGATATGTCAGTTTAATTTGTGATTGCAGGTACTGTTTTTCAGATATTAAGGAACACATTCAAATGACAGCTTTTTTCCCTCATTTTTAAAAAGTACATGTTTTAATAATCCGTATAAATTAAAAAAATAAAAAATCTTCCAGCTGAGACTCAATAACATAGTAAGAAAATTTTCTTGTCAAGATTATAAGCATGCAGAGTAGCCAAAACCCATACTCAGCTGAAAGTTCTGTTACTTCATGAAACAAAGTAAATGTAAAACTAAACATACATTTTGAGGAGAAATACAAAAGCTGCACCTAAAATTAATGTTTGTAATAATTTATAGAACTGCAGTGAAACGTTTTAGTCCACCCATCTTTCAGCAGTGCAGGAATTGTAGTTTGTTCAGCCGTGATCTTCTATTTGGGGTCTTTTTGATCTAAAATAAAATGATCAAGCCCCAAAGTCAGTGGTCTGCCCAGTCTCACAGTCTAAAAAGAAATTGGGAGCTAAAATGGATAATAAGAAACTAAAATGGAACAGAGTACAAAGTGGATTCTTTTCCTGACCAGCATACTTGATTAAAAGAATAAATATTTTCATTGGAAAACAATCAGACAAGTTGAAATCCATTAAAATGCAAGTGAGTGAGTAAAACGTTTTTGTCTGGGCAAGATTCATAATTACATTCATAGTTTCACTTTTCTAAAAGCATCACTGCACCCTATATCCCAACTTGTTAAAGAAACAAATATATCATAACAAATATTACAGTTGCACTCTCAACTTTTTGTGTGATATCCTCTACTTGTCCACTGCTTTTTAGAGTGCTTTACTAAATAACATGGATATACATTCTTGGTGTGATAGTTATATGTCATTTATCACTATAATGTTTTGTGCTTGGTGTGGAGTAATGTAGTGCAAGAGAAATGTGTTAGTGATCTTGATCATAAGTTTAGGATGGCCATAGTTTCAGGTGACACGCAAGGCCTGAAGCCTCATGGTTGCCTAGTATGCCATCTACTGTTGCATTCTTTTATTACATTATTTGTTTGAAGGCAGAGCAGATGAGAATAAATAAAAGGCAATATATACTTATATTATTAATAACTGTACAATAGTCTCACATGACAAACACCAGTCACAAACAAGGTCTGTAGGTAAAAATGACAATGACACTAAGACTACCAAAATCCTAAAGGTTAAAGAGATACAATCACAATGTGCTCGGTTTGCCTCTTCCATTTTGTAAAGAAATGGCCAAGTCTTCTAACTTATTAAGGCAGTGATACAAAAAACACACTTAAATTTGGCATTTTCATTTTCTTGTTGGAAAAAATAAAACAAAAAGTATAAAATGTGCCATAGCTTCTGCATAGACCGCATTTATTTTCTTATTATTTTCTCAGCAATTCTCAAGCAATAACTGTGCATTAAAATGTGCATAAGTGAGTTCTTTGTTGGGAATGTGTTAACTTATTTTTGTTTAAGTATAAATGTCATGTGAAGATGGTCTGTGCATACTGTCTCCTGGAGGTAGTTTTAGCATGTTTTTTTATTCCCAAATACAGCAGGGCTCCCTGTAACCACTAGCAGGAGTCTGTTAATTTATTATTTTTCTCATGGCTTACATCTTTCCAAGGCTTGGCTGCACAATGTGTCCACAGCTTCAAATGTGAACACGTTGAAACAAATCTCTTCATATTTTACCACTCATTCTTAGTAAAATTCTTCACCTTGACTCGCCAAATGTCAATTTGTCAATTTTGTTAATTTAAATGTGGATATTGCAATGTTTCATAATGAGAGAGATATGTCTGGGTCATGCAGTACATGCCATTATTAACCCTGTAAACAATACTGCACCAGTGTCTCCACCTGCTTCAGGTTTGTATGAAGTCTAGGCAAACAAGTTTTGTGATCAAACAAAGTATAGCTCTCTAAGCAGGATCTGTTATGGAGCATTACATACTTTACGAATAAACTGCTGTGAGTATATATTATATTATA
The DNA here is from genome assembly GCF_015220715.1 of Pygocentrus nattereri. Taxonomy (NCBI): domain Eukaryota; kingdom Metazoa; phylum Chordata; class Actinopteri; order Characiformes; family Serrasalmidae; genus Pygocentrus; species Pygocentrus nattereri. The sequence goes on along the minus strand of NC_051219.1, from coordinate 8,338,084 downwards.
TTGCATCATATTATATTATGTTATATGATATTATGCTGTATTATTGTGTCATGCTTACTGTCTCACTATAACTGAAATGATGAGAGAAGAAGCATTTTAAACTGATAATGATGTTTATTCCAAGATAAAGAAAGAAACTTCATTTAAAATATTTATTTCCATTACTCAATGTAAATTAGTCAACATAATTCAAACTAAAAAGAAATTAAAACTCAGACATACATGAGTGACTGCTTACAATTGATTTCCTTAAATGGACTGAGTACTCCTAACTAAAAGAACTCTGATATTAAAGGACATACAGCTGCTAACTCAAAACATTTAAGTTATATCAACTTTTGTGTTTTGCTTCAAATATTGCATAACCTACCATTATTAGCCCTTAGAAAGAACTGTAAACAATACTGCACTGATGTCTCCACCTCCTTCAGGTTTGTGTGACACTAGGCAAACAAGTTTTGCGAGCAGACGTGTAGCTCTCTTTGTAGGTTCTTTCACGGTTCATAAAACACTTTAGGAATAAACTGCTGTGAGCATTTGCTACTACACTTATTCTCTAGTGTGTCAATGCTACTGTCTTGTTATCACTGAAATGATGAGAGAAGGAACATTTTTTATAAACATAGAGAATTCTAGGTAGATGTTTGAGAGACAGTTCATAAAGAATGTCTTTTTTGCTCCCATTTGTGAAGAAAGGCCAAATGGTTGTCTCCAACAGTCAAGGTAATTTTCTGAATCTGCATGTGTGCAAGAAATCTGAAATTATAGATTAAAACTGAGAAGACCAATGCTAAGCACTACCTTAGCCCAGTTAGTTCAGCTTTGCAGCATATCTGTCTGTTCTATCTGTGTTGTCTTTTGCCATAACTACAGGTCTTCACCTCCCGTAAAACACCAGGAGATCAGGACAAACCAGTTTATAGTCAGAAAGTATTCAAACATAGGTTCCGACACACTCCATTTCAAGAGACAGGAATATAAACAACATTGAAAGAAAAAGCAGAGTGAGTATTTCCATCTGAAAGATAGAATTCAGTAGTATTTTCTAACATTGTAGGGTCTGGGGAAGATTCAGGTGGTAAAAAGTGTGTATGGGTTTTTAATTTGGATATGTTTATGGAAAATTGTTATTTCCTCATTTCTAGACTGTGCTGGTCACACAAATAGTTGGTGTGTTTGCATATTTACAGATTTGTTGTGTCTACTTTTGCAAATGCAATGACCTCTCTGGTGAATGCGTCTGAAGAGGACATTTCTCACAAATTTAAGAGGTAACAGAAATTGTTGTGTGTACACTTGCAAAAGTGTATGTCCAAAATTGCATCTGTTGACAGTGATTTCTTCTCAAACTTTCTTACATTTACAATACCTATAAACAAATAGGGATTTAAAACAAATAAACTGAGATGAAAGATGTAGGCTGAAATTTAGTTGTCAATATATATTGGGCAAAAAGCAATTAAGTGAATATAAACAAAAGATTAAAAAAAACTGATAAATACCATAAAAAATAACAAGAATTTTTGGAGTAAAAAAAAGGCCGCTGTGAAAAACTTTTTTATATTAAATTATTTTTTAAATATATAATCATATTAATAAACAACAGAAAATCTCAGAACAAAATGTAACAAAGCAATGTCGATGATGAAGAAATATTCATGATTTTGTGCTATTTTTGAGGCCGTCATTTAAGTTTAAGCAAATGACATTGGTCTTTGTACAGAAGATTTTTTTAGTCGTATCGCTTCCACTGAAGCACATGCCCAGACAGCTCAGTTGGAGTTGATTTCCTCATCAAAGGCTTTTGCACAAAATGAGCTCATGGCAGCTCATGTGTCATTAAAACAAAAGAGGGACATACTATACCAAATACTAAGAAATTCTGAAATTCATGTTCAAATTTGGTAAAATTCTACTTAAATTGTTATGCTGACAAGATCATTTGCCATGAAAGACTATGTATTAAATTAGAAAGAACTATAAATTAGAAACATTTTTACTGGGTGTGATCTTAGACTCTGAGCTCTGTTTCATCCTGCATGTAAACACAGTCACTAAAATCGCTTGCTAGCATTTGAGAAATGTCACTAAAGTTCAGTCTTTCTATCTCAGAGCGATGCAGAGAAACTTGTTCGTGCATTTTTTCAAACAGGCTGGATTACTGTAGTGCTCTTCTTAATGGAATACATCCTCTACCACTTGTACAAAATGCAGCAGCAGAGATCCTAATTAAAATATAAAAGACAGATCATATCATTCAAATTTTAAAAGGACACTACTGACTATCTGTATCTTTTACCTTCTGTAAAATACATAAAACATGGAAAGGCCTCATAGAGTTTTCTGCTTCTAAACTGTGGAACCCAAACCCACCTTTTATTAGAGTCAAGCTCAGTGCTTACTTTTAAGACACATCTAAAGACATCTCTTTAACTTAGCATTTCATTAAAACTCTACATCTTGTGGTATTTATCTTTTAATTGGATCTGTGTCATTTTCTTATATGATTCTAATCAATTCTCAGAATTACTTATATTATTGTTGAACTTCCTCATCTATCTGTAAAGCACTGGCATGAAAAGTGCTATATAAATTAAAATATTATTTATTTATTTATTTATTTGACTAGCAATTTAAACCTCATCCAAACATCAAAGTTCTGGTGGGAATTCTGTTCCCCCCTCCCCCCACATATGGTCAATTATCAGTAGTTCTTGCACTGCTACAGGTATGGTTATGCTAGGTTAGGGCTCTAAAACAGATTAGAATATTGCATGTTAGTAACCTCATATTCATCCTAAACAGCCAAAACAATTGTATGTGAAATGTTATTATTTTTAAGTTTTATATAGCTAAAGCAAAATAAAGGTCAAATGAAACCTTAATAACAGTGACGTGTACAAAATGTGTATATCATATAAAATTATATCAAAATGTAAATTTTATGTTTACCTAGTTGTCTCCTTTAAATTGAGAAAAATTTAATGATGTCAATAATGTATTTAGAGACATTAAATACAGAGCCCAAATAAGGCATACATGTACATTGTTCTTCAGTTTTTTTACATTATTTGAAAGTGCTTGTTTCCCATTACATTGTGTGTAAATTTCATGATCAATGGACAAAAGGCCCAAAATAACTTCCATTGACTTACATTAAAAGTATAGCAAGTTTTTTGTATTTTGGAGACACAAGGTTTTGTTCCGACAGCAGCGATATATACGATAAAAAGAAATAAAAAATTATTTTCCATTATACATTTGCTGTTATTGTTATTTTCACTTAAAACACATTAATGTCATTCTGAAATACACTAATTGTCCACTGTTCTTTTTTAGTAGAGTGAATGAGCTGTTCAAAGATGCCATAGATGAGGAATCAATGTGTGACCCCCACAACCACGGAGAAGACACTGCTTTGAAGTAAAAACAGTCTTAAAAGTAACAAGATGAACTTCCTAGTTGTTAACTGATGTCATTTTTAAGTGTAGCCCTGTCATGTTCGGCACTCCTGTGTGTGTGTGCGTAACGGATTAGGGCGGAGACAGGCAATCACGGGGGCAGCTGGGGTCCTGTGGTTCAGGTATTTAGGTAGACAGCCCGGGGTCCTTAGGGCAGGGCAGTGTGGCTAGGCTAACAGCAGAGTGAGTGACAGCGTTTGGACGAGGAGCTGTTTGTGTCAGGCATGCACATTGTAAAGTGTGGGACCAGCATGGAGGAGACGCCGTGACTCCCTGTAGCGTGTTCATTGTTGGGAAGCAGAGCTGAGGTGGTGTGCGGTGCCGTGACCGTGTTTACTGTGCAGTCCAGGGCATATTGGGACCACATGAAGGTATGTACATCTGTCTGATATTTCTCGCCTATGGTGTTTTAAATTCAGTATGGTAGTGACATGATGCCTTATTTTCTTTGTTTGACAGCTGAGCTAGCCTCCGATCGACGCTGGTCATTTTATAACGCAGATCATACGGCACTTGGGTTGCCAGCTGCTTTTTCTTGGTTTCCTACGTGTGTTCTTTGTTTTAGTACTGTTTGTTTTTATATTTTTATTTCTCTTGTCTCCGTGGTTTTGTGATTTGTACTCCTGTTTTATATGCTCAAAGGTGGTCGAAGTATGTACTGGGCTAACCGTGTGGAGTTGGGATATTGCTAATTTGGGTATCCACTAGTGTGATTTTTGCAGTGCAATGTAGAGTGAGTGCTATGTGCAATATAGTGTGTCACTGGTTTTAAAAATTCTTCACGTGTGGTAAGGATATCTTATATGGGACTCCCAACTCCAGCACTTTGCCCAGCAAGGTAGTGGTTTTTACTTTCTTTTATGGATCAAGCTGATACGAATACTGACAACTTCTGGGACAATTAATAAACTGTTTGACTTGTATTATTCTAAGGCGGTGTGGTCTGAGATTATTAAGGTACACGGAGCTTCCCCTCGCTCCAGGTCTAAACCCAGGGGTGGCGTAGTCTGGCAATAGATAACTTTGGAGCGCCACATTCTGGCGTAGTCGGCAGGATAGAACTAGGTTCCTGAAGTTGTTTTCCTGTCAGTTTGGTTCCAAGCGCATTTGAGCTACAGGAGTAGTTATTTATTTTTTTTGAGAGAAAAGCAGCTGGCAATTCAAAAGAGGATCTCATCAGGACCCGACCATGGAGGACGAGCTGCAGAGGTTGCGGGAACAGGTGGAGCGGCTCCAAAGGGACAATGAGAGACTCTCCGTGGCACAAAATGGAGGTACTGGGGACAGCAACAGGGAAAATGGTACCCAACCTGCACGTCGAGAGCAGGCATTTTATTTGCCAAGAGAGAGAAAGTGTTCCAAGTTTTCCGGCTCTGCAGTGGTAGGTGCTCTTTCTGTAGAAGAGTGGGTGGAAGAGGTCCAAAGCTGTATCCGATCTAGAGGCATGTCTGATTTGGACAAAGCACTGTTTTTATTTGATCATTTAGAAGGGGGGGCTCGTAACGAAATTAAGTACAGACCTGTTGCTGTTAGAGAAAACCCAGGGGAAATTATTAAGGTCTTAAGGGAGGTTTATGGGTGTACTAGGTCTTATGTGTTTTGGCAGCAGCGGTTCTTTGACAGAAAGCAGAGGGAGGGTGAGTCTCTGTTTGAGTTTTCCCATGCATTAATGGAACTCCTGGACAAAGTTAAGCAATGTAAGAGTGATGCCATTGTGGACCCTGACACTGTTTTAAGAGACCAGTTCTGTGAGAATGTTAGAGACTCTGCTTTGCGTAGGGAACTTAAAAAGCTTGTGCGAACTGAGGATAAGGTAACTCTGTTAGATGTACGGCGGGAAGCCATTAGGTGGTTGGAGGAGGGCCAGTCAGGTCGTGACCGGGGACAGCGGGTAATGGGTCACAGTAGTGAGATTCAGCTTACCTCCCAGTGTGAGGCCGCTGTTGTACCGTCACCTGAGTTGGTTGAGTTAAAAGAGTTGGTGTTAAAACAACAGGCACACTTAGATATGTTGGTCAGACATCTAGGGCCAATTAACCAGAGTTTGTATGCTCCCTCTGTACGCAGAGGCAGTCGTTTTAAACGTACGCCTGAGGGCCAGCCTATTTGTAATAAGTGTGATAGATCAGGCCACATAGCCCGCTATTGCCCGGCCTCCCCCCCTCCAGATAGCAATAGGCCAGTTCGCCAGGCGTCACGTAGCATTCCTAGCCAGCCGGAAAACTAGAAATTCCCAGTGTGCAGAGCCACACACTGGGAAGGACTGGTTCTGGCTCAGTCCCTTGTGCTTCCTCCTCTTATAGTCAGCTTGTAGGAAATTGTCCCGTGCTGCATGTTTCTATAGGAGGTATTTCAGTTCCTTGTTTAATTGATACTGGATCAATGGTTACAACAATCACTGAGGGCTTCTTTGTTCAACATTTCTCGCACTTACAAACGAAAGACTGTAGGTGGCTGGGTCTAAAAGCGGCGAATGGCCTTGATATACCTTACATCGGTTACCTGGAGTTGGATGTGGTAGTTCTGGGGCAGTGTGTTCCTAAGAGGGGGGTATTGATCTTTAAAGACCCTGAGCATCCAACACTACAGAGTCGCAAGGCAGAAATACCTGGGTTGCTGGGAATGAATGTGCTTAGGGACTGCTACCGGGTGTTGTTTGAAAAGCATGGTTCTCAGCTGTTTCATTCCCCCTTAGTGCGGGTGGCGGCCCCGGCGGTACGGCATGCTTTGCACCATTGTGAGGCGATGGAAGCGGTTCTTAATGCCACTACACCATTTAAGGCCAAGGTGCAGGGTAGGTCTGCAGTTTGTGTTAGAGCTGGTACCCTTTCCATGGTTCCCGTCACCTGTCCTCAACTAGAATCCATGGAGTTCTTGTTGGAGCCTTTGGGTTACGAAGAGGGGCAGCTTCCAGAGGGCCTGCTCGTGTCTCCCACTCTTGTGGCTGCAAAGAAGGGTCGTTTTTTTGCCCCGGTGGTAAATGTGGGCAGTACGGCTGTGTGGCTTCCACCCCGCCGCATACTTGGCACAGTGCAGGCAGTGGCAGTGGCTCCTCCAGGGCCTATGGCATCTGTTTCTGTAGAACCCTTTTGGGATGACGGCTTAGCTGTTGTAGCCACACAAGAGGCGCTGTGTACTAGCCCTACGGAATCGGCGGTTTCTGATTTTGAGGGGTTGACGGAGGAGCAGGCTGCACAGGTTAAGGCTCTGTTGTCGAAGTACCGGGACATCTTCGCTAAACAAGAGGGAGACTTGGGGTGTACTTCGTTAATCACCCATGACATTCCGTTATTAGATGATGTTCCTGTGCGCCAGCCTTATCGGCGGATTCCCCCGTCCCAGTACGAAACCGTGAAGGCTCACATTCAACAGCTCCTCGATAGCCAGGTAATCAGAGAAAGCAGTAGCCCATTCTCTTCACCTATTGTTTTGGTGTCTAAGAAGGACGGAAGCCTTCGGCTGTGTGTGGATTATCGACAGCTAAACGCAAAGACCCGTCGTGATGCATATCCGCTTCCACGCATAGAGGAGTCCTTGGATGCACTATGTGGTGCTAAATGGTTTTCTACTCTTGACCTGGCCAGCGGCTACAACCAAGTTCCAGTAGCTGAAAAAGATAAGTCCAAAACGGCTTTTTGTACGCCCTTTGGGTTGTTCGAATTTAATCGTATGCCCTTTGGACTCTGCAATGCACCAGGTACATTCCAGCGCCTCATGGAGCGTATGTTTGGGGATTGCCGGTACCAGTCTGTGCTCTTGTACCTGGACGATGTGATTGTGTTTTCGGCTACTGTAGAGCAACACCTGGAAAGACTGGAGGAGGTGTTTTCACGACTGCAAAAGCAGAGCTTAAAAGTCAAATTGTCCAAGTGTCGTTTCTTTCAATGCCAAGTAGGCTATCTGGGCCATGTGGTCTCGGCAGAGGGGGTGACCACTGACCCAGATAAGATTGAAGTGGTCAGGGAATGGAAGCGCCCTGGTCACCTGGCGGAGCTTCGTTCTTTCCTTGGCTTTGCTAGCTACTACCGACGCTTTGTGGAGGGTTTTGCCAAGTTGGCTGCGCCATTACACCATCTGGTTGGGAAGTTGAATGGACCACGGCGGAAAGGTAAAACCCCTCCTGTATCATTGGCTGAATCCTGGAATGATGAATGTGAATGTGCATTCCAATCTTTGAAAGAAAAGCTTACCTCTGCCCCAGTCCTTGCGTATGCTGATTTTAATAAGCCTTTTGTCTTGGAGGTGGATGCCAGCCATGGAGGACTCGGAGCAGTTCTGTCACAAGAACAGGAGGGAAAGGTGCGACCAATTGCCTTCGCCAGTAGAGGGTTGAGGCCCACCGAGAGGAACATGGAGAACTATAGCTCTATGAAGCTGGAACTTTTGGCAGTAAAATGGGCAGTGACAGAAAAGTTTAGGGAATACTTACTTGGCCATCAGTTTACCATTCTTACTGATAATAATCCCTTGAGTCATCTGCAGACTGCCAAGCTTGGAGCAGTAGAGCAGAGGTGGGCATCCCAACTGGCATCCTTTAACTTTACCATCAAGTATCGTCCGGGAAAGCATAACCAGAATGCTGATGCCCTGTCTAGGCAATACGTGGAGCGGTTCGCGGTGGGGACAGTGGTTCCACCACTAGTGACAGCGGCAGTGGTGGAAGAACGGTTAAATGCCCCAAGGAGCCAGTGCAGGGAAGTGGTTGCTTTTCCGGGGCGCTCCCCCAGTGACTTGAGTGCCTTGCAGCAAGCCGACCCAGTAATCGGGCCAATATGGAAATTCTGCAGTGAGGGGCGACGCCCTGGGGTCGAAGAACGAGAAGCTTTGGGTGGCCTTAGTAAGGGGCTGCTGCGGCAGTGGAACCGGCTAGTGGAGTGTGAGGGTGTACTGTACCGCTTGGTTTATCCCCCAGGAGGCGGATCAGAGTATTCCCAACTCCTTCTCCCACAGTGTTTAAAGAACGAGGTCCTCCGAAGTGTTCATGATGACCATGGCCACCAGGGCACAGAGAGAACCCTTCAGTTGCTGCGGGACCGGTGTTTTTGGGTGAACATGGCTCAAGATGTGGAACGGTGGTGCCAAAAGTGCCAAAGGTGCACACTGGGAAAGGCTGTCCAGCCTAAAGTTCGGGCCTTTCAAGGGACGCTACAGGCTGCCCACCCAAATGAAATCTTGGCAATTGACTTCTCAGTCTTGGAGTCTGCCAGTGATGGCAGAGAAAATGTTTTAATTTTAACTGACATCTTCACCAAATATACCCAAGCCATTGCCACTAAAGACCAGAGGGCAAGTACTGTAGCTCAGGCGTTGGTACAACACTGGTTCCATCGGTTTGGCCCCCCAGTCCGCATCCACTCTGATCAGGGGCGGAATTTTGAAAGCTTGTTAATTAAGCAGTTGTGCAGAGTGTACCACATCCAGAAAAGTAGAACTACCCCTTATCATCCTCAAGGGAATGGGCAGTGTGAACGGTTTAACCGTACCCTACATGATCTGCTGCGAACACTGCCATCTGAGGAAAAGAGACACTGGCCACGTCACCTGCCACAGCTGACCTTTGCATACAACACCACCCCTCATCAGACTACTGGACAGACACCTCACTTCCTCATGTTTGGCCGCCACCCAAGGTTGCCTGTGGATTTCCTGTTGGGAACTGGTGAGATCACACAGGACCCGGAACCACTGGAGGAATGGGTATCTAAGCATCAGCAAAGTCTTCAGTTGGCACATGAGCATGTGAGGCAGAGGTCAAAGGAGCAGGCTCAGAGGCGTAGTAGGAACAATAATGAGCAAGTGAGGGATGCTGGGTTTGAGGAAGGTCAGCTGGTGTACTTGAAGAATCATGTTACGGGGCGGAACAAGATTCAGGACCACTGGAACTCCGGCATCTTTCAGGTAGTCCGAAAACCCACAGGCACGGGAGTTGTGTATTCGGTGGCCCCAGCCTATGAAGAGGGGCCAATTCGACAAGTACACCGGGTTGAGTTAAGGGCAGTCCCGGAAGAGCAGCAGCGGGGACAAGAGGAGGTAACTCCGATAGTTCCTGAGCCCGACTCGTCTGAGTCACTATCCTCTGACGGGGATTCATCAGCCGGCTTAATAATTCTGCGCATGGGAGAGGAGCCCCAAGAAGCTCTTGAACCATCAATGTCTCCTATTCCGGATGAAGTAGAAGCACTACCGGTCCCGGGCCTCCCACGACGCTCAGCTAGGTCTACAGCAGGCCAGCATGCTAACCTTCATCGACTCCCAAGGACAGTTGTGCTAAGGAGTGATGGAGGGTCCTTGGAATAGGACCATTATTTTGGCAGGGCTGCAGGCTGTCATCGTCGGGGCGCCGATTCATTTGGGGGGGGTGGATTGTAGCCCTGTCATGTTCGGCACTCCTGTGTGTGTGTGCGTAACGGATTAGGGCGGAGACAGGCAATCACGGGGGCAGCTGGGGTCCTGTGGTTCAGGTATTTAGGTAGACAGCCCGGGGTCCTTAGGGCAGGGCAGTGTGGCTAGGCTAACAGCAGAGCGAGTGACAGCGTTTGGACGAGGAACTGTTTGTGTCAGGCATGCACATTGTAAAGTGTGGGACCAGCATGGAGGAGACGCCGTGACTCCCTGCAGCGTGTTCATTGTTGGGAAGCATAGCTGAGGTGGTGTGCGGTGCCGTGACCGTGTTTACTGTGCAGTCCAGGGCATATTGGGACCACATGAAGGTATGTACATCTGTCTGATATTTCTCGCCTATGGTGTTTTAAATTCAGTATGGTAGTGACATGATGCCTTATTTTCTTTGTTTGACAGCTGAGCTAGCCTCCGATCGACGCTGGTCATTTTATAACGCAGATCATACGGCACTTGGGTTGCCAGCTGCTTTTTCTTGGTTTCCTACGTGTGTTCTTTGTTTTAGTACTGTTTGTTTTTATATTTTTATTTCTCTTGTCTCCGTGGTTTTGTGATTTGTACTCCTGTTTTATATGCTCAAAGGTGGTCGAAGTATGTACTGGGCTAACCGTGTGGAGTTGGGATATTGCTGATTTGGGTATCCACTAGTGTGATTTTTGCAGTGCAATGTAGAGTGAGTGCTATGTGCAATATAGTGTGTCACTGGTTTTAAAAATTCTTCACGTGTGGTAAGGATATCTTATATGGGACTCCCAACTCCAGCACTTTGCCCAGCAAGGTAGTGGTTTTTACTTTCTTTTATGGATCAAGCTGATACGAATACTGACAACGTCTGGGACAATTAATAAACTGTTTGACTTGTATTATTCTAAGGCGGTGTGGTCTGAGATTATTAAGGTACACGGAGCTTCCCCTCGCTCCAGGTCTAAACCCAGGGGTGGCGTAGTCTGGCAATAGATAACTTTGGGGCGCCACATTCGTAATGTGCTTCCTCATTCAATTCACAGAAAGATTTCAGATTCATCTACACCCATCTGTGTGACTATGAGGGGTGAGTCTATGGATCACCCATACAGCTTCAAAGAAAGAGATGCTCCGGTTGATCCAAGGTACATGTCTTTATGTTCTAAATGAAAAAATGGGCTGTGGGAAAACTAATTTAGACCTTAAAATGTACTGAAAGGCTAATAATTAATTGAGGCTGTTGTTGCCGGTTTTCATTACCTCATGCTCACTGTACACAGCAATATTAACTTTTATCCACCGCTAACTGAATTAGCATTTTTAGCAGTCCCTTTACTGCCACTTTTAAGCATTGTGCTTTATAGTCTCATTCACAGACAGAGACCAGAATCTTATTTATCCATGAAGAGTGAGCTATCTGTGGATGAACAAGACAACTTTGAAGAGGAAAACCCTTTTACTAATCTGAGGTAAAAATATATCTACACTAATATTACACCGAGAACCTAAGGAGAACTCCATAGTTGTTATCTACAGTACCTTTCACACCATGTTGTCTGGTCTGGTTAACAAAGAGATCAGATTCATCTTCACCCATTAGTGTATCTATGAAGAGTGAACAGTCTATGGATAATCCATTCAACTTCAGAGAAAGAGATTCTCGTTTTAACCTGAGGTAATTGAGAGAGGATTTCATTAAAATAAAAACAACTTTGTTTTTAACTCCTAAACCAAATGGTGTTCATATGCCTATGAATAAATGCAAGCTAGTTGTGCCAGTGAACGGCAGAATAATTAACTTTTTATTCCAAATTAGCTTTTTTAAAACTGTTTTTACACACTGTTTATCATAGAGAGATTAACAGAGAGAGACCCAAGTCATATTTGTCCACGATGAGTGAGCAATTCATTGAGGATTCAGACTGTTACAGAGAGGACACCTCTGCTGACCTGAGGTAAAAAAATAACTTGAACTACAGTATTTTTTAAAAGTCACAGACCACCATTAATTTGTTTAATAAATTTCCAGTCAAAACTGGAAGACAATTCACAATGCAGTGGGTCTGAAAGGATGTGTACTGGCCAGAAATCCTAATTTTATAAAAGGATTCCTGCAAAATTAATTGAAGAACACACCAAATAATGGGAAAAAATCCTGACTTTGAAAATATCCGACCCTGTTTTGCTTCTTCAATGTCTTTTGAATGGGAATGTACATCTTTTACATCCTGCATATGTAATCATATTTATTCCTACTTATGTGTTTCCAGACTAAGTCAAAAAAAGAGATTAACATTCAGTCGTGCATCTATGATGAGTGGTCACTCTATGGATTATTCACAAACAGACCCTGAAAGTGATCCAAGGTAAAAGCAATTTAGAAACATTTAACAAAATGAAATGTTTCCACATGACACTTCTGTTATACCACATAATAATCACTTATATTAACAAGGGAAACCATTTTCCATGCTTGATGTAGTACTTCTTACCAAAAAATGCTGACAATTTACTTGTGTAAATGGTTATATTTCCTTGTTCAAAGCATAGAATTTCAAAGGACTGTTGTGCATTTTGCTAAGTTATAGGCAGCAAGCGAAACAAGCAAAGCACTGACTACCATAATATTTATATAATTTAATATTTATCAATAAACATATAATATTGTCATACTGTCACAGTGTCCCTATGGGAAGACTGAATATGTAAGAATCAAAACAATATATTTAAACTTATATTTTGTATATATTTTTTGGTTGAATGTTATTTTTGCTATAAATACCTCATATAAGTTAATTTGTATGCTTATTGTATCCAACTGAAAAGGTCAGCAGTTTCCAGAGACAAGAGTATTGATTCCATTTTCAAGGTTTGTGTGCACGAAATCAAACAAAAAAACAATCATTTTCATTCTGATCTTATTGTTTAATGCTGTAACATATTCTCTTGATGATTAATTGTAATAGTTTGTACTAGCAGTGGTATTATCCCAGAATATTATAATTATTGAATGTATGTTACTTTGTCACTAATCCATGATCAGAAAGTTGAGCTAAGAGTCATTTCTCTGGTGAAGAATGAGCTCAAGCGGTTCAGGAACCTGCTGAGTCCAGAGTGCTCTGAGGGACAGATGAAGGAAGATGAGGATCAGAGAGAGGCCAGAGAAGGAGCACTGAAGATCACACTGCATGTTCTGAGGGAAATGGACCAGATAAACCTGGCTACTATTTTACAAGCAAGTAAGAATCTTAAGTCACATGGTTAATTTCTTAACAATGACAGTTGGCCTTAGTATTCAAGTGAATGTGAACATGTATAAAGCTGCTCATACACTTGTGAACTTGTGAACTTGTGAACTTGTACCTTTAAAATGGTGATTAGTGAAAATATACAAATCAACCACATGCAGCCCAAAAGAACAATGTGTTGAAAAATCTTGCAAATGCAGAAATCAAAATTTTTTTTGCAGAAATGACACCTTTTTATCAGCGGAAACTGAAGTCAAAACTTAAAAAGACATTTCAGAGCATTAAAGAGGGAACTGCAAAGCAACAAAACTCAACACTGAATGAAATCTACACAGAGCTCTACATCACTGATGGTGGGTATGGAGAGGACAACAATGAACATGAAATTAAGCAGCTTGAGGAGATATCCAGGAAAAGAGTGACAGAGGAAACAGCTATAAGCCTGAATGCCATCTTTAGCCCATTACCTGGTCGAGATAAGCTGAAAACTGTACTCACTAAAGGAGTTGCAGGAATTGGAAAAACAGTCTCAGTGCACAAGTTCATTCTGGACTGGTCAGAAGGAAAAGCAAATCAGGATGTCCACTTCATATTTCCACTTCCTTTTAGGGAATTAAATTTATTAAAAGGGAAAACATTCAGTCTGAAGGATCTTCTTTATCGATTTTTCTCAGAAATGGCTGAGTTGGCATTAATAGGCCGTGATTCCTATAAAGTCTTGCTCATCTTTGATGGTCTGGATGAGTGTCGGCTTCCTCTAGATTTCCAAAACAATGAAAGAATGTGTGACATTACAAAGATAAGCTCAGTGGATGTGCTGCTCACAAACCTCATCAGTGGGAATCTGCTTCCTTCTGCTCTTCTCTGGATCACCTCTAGACCAGCAGCATGTGGTCAGATCCCTCCTGAATGTGTTGACCTGGTAACAGAGGTACGAGGGTTCAATGATATTCAGAAGGAAGAATACTTCAAGAAGAGGATCAGTGACCAGAGCGTGGCCAACAGAATCATCACACACATAAAGTCATCAAGAAGCCTCTACATCATGTGCCACATACCAGTCTTCTGTTGGATTGCAGCCACTGTTCTAGAGAGAATTCTGAGTCAAGCAAAAAAAGGAGAGATTCCCAAGACTCTGACTCAAATGTTCACACATTTCCTGATCTTTGAAACCACCCAGTGGAGTCAGAAATATCATGGAACACTGAAATCTGATTCAGATCAAATTAACAAGAATATTCTGGCATTGGGAAAACTGGCTTTTCAACAGCTGGAAAAAGGCAACTTGATGTTTTATGAGGAAGATGTGAGAGAGTGTGGCATTGATGTCAGAGAAGTGACGGTGTACTCAGGAGTGTGTACACAAATCTTCAGAGAGGAGTTGGGGCTGCAACTGGGAAAGATTTACAGTTTTGTGCATCTAAGTGTTCAGGAGTTTCTGGCTGCTTTATATGTGTTCATGTTATTCATCACCAGTAGCAGGAAAGAGTTTCAAAGACAATTTCCTGGATTTGTTACTTCCATTCACAAGCCAACAATGTCTGATTTTCTGAAGAGTGCAGTGGACAAGACCTTGCAAAGTGAGAATGGACATCTGGACCTTTTCCTCCGTTTTCTTCTAGGTCTCTCACTGGAGTCCAACCAGACTCTCTTGCAAAGCCTGTGTATACAGACAGGAAGCAGTCCATCCCAAGATGAAACAGTTAAATACATCAAGAAAATGATCAAGGAAACCACATCTCCAGAGAAATCTATTAATCTGTTCCACTGTCTGAATGAACTGAATGACCATTCCCTAATGCAAGAAGTCCAAACGTACTTGAAAAAAAGTGGTAAAAATCATCTTACCACAGTCAGCCTGTCTCCAGCTCAGTGGGCAGCTTTGGTTTTTGTATTGCTGAACTCAGAAGATGAGCTGGAGGAATTCAACCTTAGTTATTATGATCCATCAGAAGAATGTTTCCTGAAACTGCTTCCAGTGGTCAAAGCATCTAGGAAGGCAATGTGAGTATTTAAAAAAACCCTTTTCTGCGTTCATTTTCTATTTTCATAAAACTCTGGAAGAAATTAGTTCATACTAGATTAGAAAACGTAGATTAGAGACATTTGAAATGCAGGGATGTACAAGAAGATAATTCAGTGTGTATTGTTAATAAAATTCAATACCATTATATATTTTTTCAAATATATTACAGTATGAAATGATATTTAAGATAATTTATCTTATAAATATGGTTAGACTGTTTGTACTGTTTACATTTTTTAAAATTACAGTAAAGGCCATATTTCAAACATTAAACAGATGCTAATTGTATTTCCGAATAGGAAATGTAGTATATATTAAATTCTGTACATGCATCACCAAATGACAACATATATGAATATCGCTATATAGTGGTAGAGACAGCATATTGCCCAGACCTCCTTTGCACTTGACCAATGCAATTTCAGATATTCCATGGCAACTGACAGAATACACACCTGATTTTTCATATAAGTTAACAATCAAGCTCTGACACTGAAAACTGTGCAGAGCAGGAGGTCATCAGGAGCAGAATCTACACTGTTTTTGGCTAATCTTCACTTAATTCTTATGATATGACAAAATCAGTAAAAGAGATGCTGCATTTCAGTGTGGAGAAGATGCAAAACTGCCAAATCCACAAACACAAGCCTTTTTTCTCTGAGAGCTTTAACAAATAATATGAGTTATGATTTATAAATCGCCAGCGAGCATCTGGTGGCCGGGCATTTACTCATGGTGCCCGGCCGGGCCCAGCCCGAAGGAGTTACATGAGTCCCCCCTCCCATCGACCCACCACCAATGGGAGGGGCAGTAGTAGGTTTTCGGTGCTTTGTGGATCGGGCAGTGTCCGAAGGCGTGGGCCTTGGCATTTTGATCCTCGGTTGCTGAAACTGGCTTTTGGAACTTGAAACGTTACCTCACTGGCGGGGAAGGAGCCTGAGTTGGTGCGCGAGGTTGAAAGATACTGGCTAGATATAGTCGGGCTCACCTCACCACACAGCTTGGGCTCTGGGTCCAATCTCCTTGAGAGGGGCTGGACTTTATTCTTTTCTGGAGTTGCCCATGGTGAGAGGTGGCGGGCAGGTGTGAGAGATGCCGTCAAGCTGAAGAAGGAGTCCTACCGGGCATGGTTGGCCTGTGGGACACCAGAGGCAGCTGGCAGGTATCGACAGGCCAAGCGATCTGCGGCTTCAGTCATCGCCAAGGCAAAAACCTGTGTGTGGGAGGAGTTTGGTGAGGCCTTGGAAAGTGACTTTAAGTCGGCCCCGAAAAGATTCTGGCAAACCGTCAGGCGACTCAGAAGGGGAAAGCAGTGTGCCACTAGCACTGTATATAGTGGAGATGGTGTGCTGCTGACTTCGACTGAAGACGTCATTGGGCGGTAGAAGGAATACTTTGAGGACCTTCTCAATCCCACCGACACGTTCTACAGTGAGGAGGCGGAGTCTGGGGACATGGGAATAGGGTTGTCCATTACTGAGGCCGAAGTCGCTAAGTTAGTTAAGAAGCTCCTTGGTGGCAAGGCTGCAGGGGTGGATGAGATCTGCCCTGAGTTCCTCAAGGCTCTGGATGTTGTGGGGCTGTCTTGGCTGACATGTCTATTCAACATTGCGTGGACATCGGGGCCGGTGCCACTGGATTGGCAGACTGTGGTGGCGGTGCCTCTTTTTAAAAAAGGGGACCAGAGGGTGTGTTCCAACTACAGGGGAATCACACTCCTCAGCCTCCCTGGTAAGGTCTATGCGGGGGTACTGGAAAATAAAGTCCGGCTTATAGTCAAACCTCAGATTCAGGAGGAGCAGTGCGGGTTCCGCCCTGGTCGTGGAACACTGGACCAGCTCTTCACCCTCTCCAGGATTCTGGAGGGTTCATGGGAGTTTGCCCAACCAGTCCACATGTGCTTTGTGGATCTGGAGAAGGCATTCGACTGTGTTCACCAGGGTATTCTGTGGGAGGTGCTTCGGGAGTACGGGGTACATGGCTCTTTGCTACGAGCCATTCAGGCCCTGTACAAACAAAGCTGGAGTTTGGTTCACATCGCCGGAAGGAAGTCAGACTCGTTCCCAGTGAGAGTTGGACAGGGCTGCCCTTTGTCATCGATTCTATTCATAATTTTTATGGATAGAATTTCTAGGTGCAGTCAGGGGATGGAGGGTGTCCGGTTTGGTGACCTCAGGGTCACATCGCTGCTGTTTGCAGATGATGTGGTCCTATTGGGGACATCAGGCCGCGAACTTCAGCTTTCACTGGATCAGTTTGCAGCCGAGTGTGAAGCGGCCGGAATGAGAATCAGTACCTCTAAATCCGAGACCATGGTTCTCAGGCAGAAAAGGGCGGAGAACCCTCTCTGGGTTGGGGATAGTATAATATTATAATAATATAACATTATAATAATTTATTTTATATAACTTTCTATAATTTATATAATTGTTAATATTTTTATGCATGTCTTATATGATATTGTCTTGTTTAACGTTAACATATTTCTTTGACAGCCTGAATAGTTGTAATCTCACAGAGAAAAGCTGTGCAAGTCTGGCGTCAGCTCTCAGCTCCTCAAATCTGAAAGAACTAGACCTGAGTACAAATAATCTGCAGGATTCAGGAGTGAAGCTGCTCTCCTCAGGACTGGAGAATCCACAATGTAAACTAAATATATTGAGGTAAGACTATATTTTTTTACACATTATGTTCATAAGCATTGTGAATCAGTATGCTGGTCAGCAATTATGTCTAGTCCTGGACTTGATTTTTTTGTGTTCAATGGAGGATCTCTATTCAGAAACCAATGTCGTTCAGCACAAGGATAAATCCCTGTTTGGGAAATTGTCCCCATAAGAATAGTTTACTTTTTCAAAATCTTAATTTTTTTTTATTAGGAAGCACAGTATAAGCGAATGTTGTGCATGTATATGTAAGAGAGAATCTGAGATGTGTAAGTTTCTTGTTTGCGTTGAAAATTTTCTGCTTTTGTTTCTTTCCCAGACTTTGTGGCTGTAGGCTCACAGAAAAGAGCTGTTTAACTCTGACTTTCACTCTCAGCTCAAACACATCAAGTCTAAAAGAGCTAAACTTGGACAATAATAATCTGCAGGATTTAGGACTGGGGCAGCTGTGTGAAGGACTGCAGAATCCATACTGTAAACTGGAAAAACTGGGGTGAGATCAAGACTCTCATTGTCTTTGTCCAACCACACACACACACACACACACACACACACACACACACACACACACACACACACAGTACTTGTACAAACAATTTAAATAATATATCCATGTCTTCTCTCTACAGGCTGTGTAACTGCAACATAACACATGAAGGCTGTGCTGTTCTGGCTCCAGCTCTGAAATCAAACCCCTCACACTTGAGAGAACTGAATCTGGGAATGAATCAAATAGGAGACGCTGGAATTAAGCTGCTCTCCATTTTACTGGAGGATCCACACTGTAAACTGGAGAAACTAGAGTCAGTAGTGCTTTGTGTGTCCATTAATCTTCTTGTGCTGTCAGAGATGCACTTTTCATTTCAGAAAAATGTCACACTGTCATGTTAAATTTTCATATATTTGTAATAATTTATTTTACTGCATTTTGTTTTCTGAAATTGTGTGCATTCTCTTTACAGGCTGTTTGACTGCAGTATTACAGAGAAAGGCTGTGCTGCTTTGGCTTCAGCTTTGAAATCAAATCCCTCTCACCTGAGAGAGTTGGACCTGGTACACAATAATACTGGAGAGTCTGGAGTGAAGCTACTGTCTCCTCTACTGGAGGATCCACACTACAAACTGGAGAAACTAGAGTAAAGTTCTTTAATTAATTAATTCATTCATTCATTCATTTACAAAATCAATAACTTGCCTTTGAATTTTTTAAATAGGAGGTTATGTAAGATGAAATAATAATTTTTGTATTAATAACTTGACCATAATATGTATATAAAAATTCAGAACACATATTCAATTGTATTAGATAGTAGATTACCTGGCTTTAACTTCTTGATGCTAAACAGAATGCATTTTGCTCCTGATATCTGCTGTGTTGATTCTCATAAATCAAAAGTTATTCCTATTGTTTTTCTCTATTATTTAAATGTAATTGCATAATTTCATGATTAACTTGATTGACATGATTCATGATTCATTCAGTTATATACATTTGCATTAATTTACATTCTGCACTGACATGCTTGAGTCTGTAATTTCACCTTTTTCTATTTCAATTTGATATCTGACAAAAATAAACAATCACATAGAGACATAAAAATGTTTTCATTCTTTTTGGACCCACTGTAATAAGAGATTCTCTAAACTGTGTAATTACATGTTAACAATGCATCTAACAACTATTGCAAACAAGCTTGTGATAAAATATTATATATGTATTATAGTAGTACAACTTATACAAATAGACAAGTATCAACTTCTGTTTTTACTCATGTAATTTTCTCATTTTTGATAGTTGCAACAGCTTATTTAGTTTTTTTTAGAATTACATGTGTTATAGGGTGCACTGTTCTTTTTCCAAAAAGACTTTTCTTACTGTAATAGGAGATGTAATTACCTACATTATGAGAGTATACACAGGAAATGCACAGGAAATGCAAACTTTCATAACATTAGGCTAGCTGCAGTAGTTTGGTTTGTGAAACGTGAATTAAGTAATCACTCTACTGATAATATAACCTCAACAACTTTGACTGTTTTTTCTTTATTCTCTGCTTTACAGCTTCTACACCTGATCTTGTATGAGCCTCAAGGAAAGAGTCATGCAGCTGACTACAGATGTAACCCAACAACTGTCCAGGAATACAACAGATTTTCACTTTAAAAAATGTTTTAAATGTAGTATTTGTATTATATATGGAATCATCCATTGATTAACTGTGATCAGTTATCCCTTTAAAGTGCCATGGGCCTACTGGTGGACCCAAAGATTCACACACTTCTATAACCTAAGAACAGCTCAACCAGTTTGCACTAAAGTCCATGTAGGTGCTGAATGATAAGCCTTTGTATGTAAAAAGTATAAGATGTCAAAGGGTTAAACAAAAACGTCGCATCATGTCAAAAAATTAGAGACCATTATTTTTAATGGAGGTAGGTGTGATATTCTTCAAAACACATTCCAGCACTTAGTGACTCAGAGCACTGTTTCATTATTCAACACCTCACAGTGCACAATGCAGCACTTTACCAGAACCAGAATAAATTAAAGTCATAGTAGATTACATGTGGCTTGAAAAGGCACACAGAGAAAGGCAACTAGTCTTTTAGGTAATCCAATAAATGTAATGGTAAGTTTCAGACATTCAGCTTGTATTTTTCAGCTTGAAACCAGCTGGTTTGCGAAGAAGTAGTAAACTGATGCCAATCGTGATGAGTGATGTTGAAAACTTTATTCCATTCAATTTTAATTAACAGAGTTTAACCTGGCAATTATTGGTTTCTTCCTGCCAGCCATTCTATAGAATTGAATTGAGAACCATTTGTCACTGTGTTTACACACTGAAATTAGACCTCTGCATTTAACCCATGCAGTGAAGCACAATACATGTACACTAGTGAACACACACACTAGGGGGCAGTTAGCACACTTGCCTGGAGCAGTGGGCAGCCCTATCCACAGTGCCTGGGGAGCAATTGGGGGTTAGGTGCCTTGCTCAAGGGCACTTCAGTCATGGACTGTCAGCCGGGGGATCGAACAAGCAACCTTCTGGTCACAGGGCTGGTTCCCTAGCCATTTTGATGGATAATTATGATAATGATGATATTCTTG
Organism: Pygocentrus nattereri; assembly: GCF_015220715.1. Taxonomy (NCBI): domain Eukaryota; kingdom Metazoa; phylum Chordata; class Actinopteri; order Characiformes; family Serrasalmidae; genus Pygocentrus; species Pygocentrus nattereri. The sequence continues at coordinate 8,317,208 of NC_051219.1, read as the reverse complement.
CTAAAGCTCACATTAGCCAGTTTATCTGAAGACTGCAGGGAATGATGTTACATTCTCAAAGAATGGTTCTTGTGTAGTAGTGCTGTTTTATGCTTAACAATTAAGTGCTATTAAAGCAATGGTTGTACCAAAAATGTTCCATGTGGAAAAAAGTGAAAGCAGTCACCAGTTAGCGTTATTCAAAAAAGAAAAATGCTAATGGTCAGGTAGCTTTAATCCTTTGAAACACCAATTAACATTTTGGATAATTCCTTTTAAGCCCTAGTTCAGCAGAGAAAAAAATAAACTTGTTGATGACCTGTTGCACACATTTAATTGTTGAATATTAGACTGATTTTGCATACACTGAAATCAGTCTATATAGACCTGTCATTTTATTATTCTTTATATTTAATTTTATTTTCAGGACTTTGATGAATATGACATTATTCTTAGTTGATTATTAAATGAGACCTGAATCTGTTAAGAGATTGCCTGTGATATGGCACAAGAAATGCAGTAAGAAATGTTCATATGGAATTAGTTGATGCTCTTGTTTCTGTATAATTTCATCTGCATTGCAATATTTAAGATTGCCATTTCTGAGTTTAGTTGAATCAGACAAATTCACTGAACTAAGCCTTTCTTCATTCGTTCATGTTCAATAGATGATAATGATGCAAAATTAAGGCATGGTTAGTTTTCACATAAAGTCTCTGATGTCCTATGAGTAGTTGTGGTATATTTTATATATGTAAATATTAATTCTAAATTATGCTGACTACCTAAAGAAAATGTTAACACATAATAAATGGACCAAGATCTGAAGGACAAAGTGTGTTTGATGATTTCTGATAGCTGTGTGCATACTTTACTCAACAAAAATTTGCTTACATTATTAATGAATACATTTGTACTGAATTCCTTTTGCCAAACAAAATGGGCTGTAAGATGCTTTAAAACAAAACAACATTAATATTGATCTAGCAAAAATTGACAAAATTAAGCTACACTTAACATTGCGGCAGTTGTATGGCTCAGCCTGTACTTCAAAGGGTGAGCCTTACAGCATATTCTGCAGTGAGTGGGATGTTACTGCATCATGTACATGTATGTAGGTGTGTGTATATATATATATATATATATATATATATATATTTATATACCCAATTTTCTCCCCAATTTAGTTGTTTCAAATTCTCCCCCAATCACAAAATACTACCAATGCTAGGAGGGTGACGGCTTGCACAGGCTTCCTCCGAGACCTCTGAAACCAGCCACCGCTTCTTCTTTTCGAACTGCCACTCACACAAGGTCATGGGACAGCCGAATGCTCTCCAAGGAAAGCGCTAACCAACAGATCTGTTATGTCAGCTTACAGACATCTGCACTGACTAGCATTGCATTGAGTGATGGGAGGAGAAGGGGGCCACCCTACCTACTCAGAGAGCAAGGCAAATTGTGCTCTCTCGGACTCCCAGCTACGGGCGGCTTTAGCATCACCAGGGATCAAACTCATGATCTCCTGATGATAGGGCCAACACTTAGATGGTTGCACCACTCGGGAGCCCTAAAAATACTTTTGCATTAAAAAAAAAAAGTGCTGACAGTTGTCTTCATGGAGTTTGGCAGGACCTTGCTGCACCACAAGTTTATATTGGCTGAATGGGTTGTAGGCGGCCAGAGTACAACGGCAACACCCATTTTCCCTATAAATCCTGCTGAAGTATTATCTAGCCTCATAAGCAGAGTGCTTGAGGCTTTGGATACTGGCTACAATGACATTACATCTGAGGATTACTGTCATGGAAGAATTTACACAATTATAAAACGGTGCTCTCTATCTGGTGACAGGGTTGTCATGATGAACTGACTTTGCCTGGTTAATGTTTTGTTTGTTTTAGTTTGCAGGTGATAAAATGTTGTGAAAAGTGACATCAGCTGTAAAAAGTGCTACACAAATAAATTTGATTTGACTTGTTTTGAGAATTGTGTATAGAATGATGAGAATGAGATTGGTGTTTCAATAAATGCATTTAAGCAATTGAGAAAAATGTACAGAACTTATAAACTGGAATCATCAGTGGTAAAAGCATCATAAATAATCACTGAGAAGATGTTTGTGTGAGAGCAAGGTTCCTGTCTGCTGGTATTCTTTAATGTTTGTCAGACTTTAAGTTTGACATTTTGATGGTTAATAATCTTACAGTTACTACAGTTATGTACGTCTTGTGTCACAAGTCTAATTCACTTAAATTAACTGGCAACATCAAAGCAGATCTTGCTTTTTATACAGGCCCAGTTTGGAAAAATACTTCAAAGGGCGTGTTGAGCAGAGTGACTGGTTCAACTAGCACTAGCGCAAATCTGAAAAGTATGCATGTGTCGGGGGGTGTGTGAGAGAGAGTGAGAGAGAGAGAGAGAGAATGGTAAGAACGAGTGTGCTACACCTCCTCTTTAGGTTAAGAGTCTAAAGCAGGGCTAAACACAATGATGAAACTCTCATCAGTTTTTTGCAGCAACAGGGTGAACAGGGTAATAACAGGGTAATACAGAGCATCTTAGGACAAACTTGCAGTGAGTATCTGAATCCAAAATATAATTTGTTATGTGTCTAACATTCATCTTAGTCATCATAACATCTCACATATGTTTTTAAATGTGAGCTAGAGGACTGTATTTTAGTGTTTATGCTTTTTTGAATTGGTTAGCCACACTCTTCTACACAAAAGGAAATAACATATAATGAAGCAGGGGGGTTAAATATTGTTCTTAATATTAGTCTAATGTAACTTAACAAAATTCATCATTAAGTGAAACTAAAAGATAGTTCCTCCTGCTTTCCAACTTATTGCATGAGTACAACTGAATCTTACACTCTCATAAAAACAGCATTCCTTTCACCTGATTTCCATGAAGGCTCAATTCATTATTTAGCATTTGAACAACAAAAATGTACACTCAGTGCAGATAAGCACTGGCAAGTGTAAGATAAAGTGTGACAAGCTTCACAGCAAACAAAGCAATACACACAATGAATTGTAAGTTTATTAATTATGATTGTCCTTCTATATACGCTCATTTTGTCAGGTACAAATACCATAGAGATGCACTTTGTGGGTTTACAGTTACTGACTGCAATACATCTGTTGCTGCGAAGCATCAACTGTCCCCTAGCCCTTTCAGTACCACAGAACCACAACTGACCACATAAAATTTGGTTACGGATCATTTTCAGCACTAAATGCTGGTGGTGGTTTGCTAGACAGGTGGAAAAACATGATCAGTGATGGGTATTGTGGTGTAAGCCACAAAATAGGTCAAATACTGTACAATATTTTACATTGTCTTTTTTTTCAGACTTCATAGCTGGAAGTATATATGTGCAATACTAATTCCCAGGAGCATTTACATTACAGTAGTTTGTTTTTATTTTGGGTAAAATATATTAGGTAGTTTTTCGGCACAAAGTATAAAGAGTCTTATACAAAGAATGTGAACCAATTTATTACATATAGCACTAACACTAACACTACACACATAACACTGCTTTCTTGTTATCTGATAGTATGAATTCTCATAAAATTTGGAAATATTTTATTTTGATTATCCACCAAGTACACAATATGGCAGGGTGGAATACGCTGCATGCTGTTTTTCAGCATGCAAGCATCCTTTTGAAGCATAAATTATTTGGGCTATTTAAGGTAGAAGGGGGAAATTTGTTTTTTTTTCGCCATTGGCCAACCTGTTTATTAAGAACTCTTACAACATACTTCTTTCTTATTCATCCCATAGTTTGTCTGTTTCGTCTTTTTCATTGTCCCATTTCACATAACCTTAGTGATAGCCACTGTATATCCACTATTTTACTCACTGTGTTGTGGCCTAACCACAGACTGCTCATTCAGGATTTGAACATCTTGCACTGAAGCATACCCTAGACATCACAACGGGCTTTGCTTAGCAGGTGTTATCCATATATCATTTACTATACTGAAGGTCTTTCATATGAATAATGTACAATTTACAAATGATTCTGTATTCATGTTCCACTGTTACATACATTATGTAATGCAATAGCATCATCTAGTGGCCATAGCAAGAACTCTAGTAAAGAGTAAGAAAGAACTTTCATTTTAATATTCAAGTGATTTGTTTTGAAATCTTCTGTTTATTGATTACAGAAAGCAATGGCTTTAGGTTTTCATAAAATTGAACTTTATTACATCATATAGTCAGTAAATGAATAATCAAATAGCATTCAGCCTTGTATTTCTTTCATGCCAGTACAAAAATCAGGCTTTTATTTTGTTTTCTATTTTAGGGAACAAATGTTATGTTTAAGCATGTATGTTGCATATGTGCTTACATGTTACACATATAAAACTGTAAAGTAAATATTATAATAGTGCTTTACATTAAACATATTTCTCCTCTGTAACAAGCCTTTACAATGTTTTTTGTATTGTTTATTGCTTCACCACATTTTTAAGAATAACTCCTGGAGGTGCAGAAGGACACCTGTCTCTATCATTTTCTAGAAAGGGTTCAACTTACTGACAAAATGTATAGCCTAAAGGGACCATATTGTCCTATCATACACACCGTATATTTCTGTTGTACTTGATCTTTTTCCACTTAAAAAGCTTGTTTGATTTTAAGTACCACAATAGTCATAATTCATTTTTACATGAACATTTCGAGTTAATATATTTGCCACACACACACACACACACACACACACATTATATATATATATATATATATATATATATATATATATATATATATATATATATCGCTGCAGTTGGACTGTTGGAACAAAACCTCATATCTCCAAAATGGCAACTTTACAGGAGAAGGAAAAAAACATACACTACTTTCAGTGTAAGTCAATGGAACCAGTCAACGGAGTGTAATGCAGTGTAAGTCAATGGAAATATCAAAACATATCATTTGGGCAGATGTGTTCAACCTTTTGCATACGACTGTAATATGTCACATATTATTGACTAAAATTCAAACCTCACCTAACCAACGTCATCAACTAATTAATTTATCTATAATGCTGGATATTTCCTTTTTCATTCTATTTTCTATCAAAACTACAATGTTGAATATTTTATTTTTGTAACCCAATGAATTAACACATTTTCAGCCCAGTGTTGAGCATTGCTGCCAATAGTTCTTATAAAAGGGTCTGTTGCTTTAAGAGTCCTTCCCTCCCCCCAGCCGGCTGCACAGTTATTCATGTATGTGCGCTGAAGAGAAGTAGTAGCATCTACAGAAATAACTCGTCATCGACACCTATAGATGTTTAAGTTATAGATTGTGTTGTATTTATCTCGGATTACACTGGATTGGCCAGCAGTCTGAGTGGGGATTTTCAGCATGTCTGGGTGAGTTAAATGCACAGTAAAGAGTTTGTACTGAAAGTGACATCTGTAATGAAAAATGGGCTCATGAACCTAATTTTGTTAAATGTAAGTGTCTAATTGTTTGTGGTGGTTTACATTGTGAGTGGACACCACATATGATCAGCCACGCAGACTAAGGAAAGTCTAGTTCACTGCTCTTGTGCGTTTCCTCATGAGGCACACCCAAAACGACCACTGAGTGAACACTGGATAGTAGCCACCACCATATTTTAATACGATTAAAATGACTTTGTCTTTAAAAACATTTCATATTCACAGCACAGACCTGAGACTGAGCTTGTTTCAGACTGAGTTAGTGTCCATCGTTCTCAGTGTCCAGAGATTCTCTTGAAATTTCTCATTTTTGAGGGAATTTACACCAGAATAAAGAAGAGTTTTGGACACTTATGTCAAACACTGTAAAGCAAACACAGCATCTACCAGATAAACTTTTCCCAGCTCACCCTGTTTAATTATTAACTATTTATTCTCAGCTGTGCCAACACGTTGTCTCTCTGCACCCTTACACTTGGTGACGGGCTGATATCTCTGGTAGGGGCGTGTAGGGGCACTTCTCTTTTTAAATGTTAAAATCCACTAATAGTATCTAGGTTTGAACCTGACTGAAGACCTGTGGTGTGTTTTAAAGAGGGCCATCAACAAGCAAAGATGAAGGAACATTAAGGAACTGAACATGCTCTGCATGGTGTGGCCCAAGAATCCTCGACAAGTGTTCTCCAACCTTCTTAAGCAGTTTCAAACCGTTTGGTGTCACTGAAGAACTTTAAAAATAAAACCATACAGCAAAGTTTATTTAAGTCTAAAATATCATTTATTGCATGTGCGGTTCATTTAATATATTGTTTTTAGGCACAATAACAATATGTACAGTATGGTTGCACAGTATACTGAAAATGAAACAGTATACTGGTTATCATACTGTGTACATTTGCTTATTATCAGTATTGAAAACAGTGCAACTAAACGAAGAATCTCACCTGCTGTAATGGCCAGTAAGAGGTGTACAGTCTCTAAGATGCACCCTCGCGATGTACATTGAAGCAAAGCTCTGCTGTGCAGTAGAGATAAAATTAAGCTGTATCTCTTTAGTTTTTTATTTATTTCTGTAAGAAACGCCACTACGAGGCTTTGTACTACTTTTACTTCATGTATGAATGAATGTAGCCTACAGTCAGAGCCATGAGACCCGCTTTATATGGTCAAGTAGTTAATTAACTAATTGGAATCTGCTCATTTCTCATCAACAAAGCTCTGTACTGTCTGGGTTGGAGTAGAAGTTGGAAGCTAGGCTGACTCCTTTTTTATATGCATCGTAAAAACTGATTTTAGGGGTTATAAAGTCAAACCGCCTTCTGGTTAATGAGTCAACAATATGATACCAGTTCTGTTAGCGTCCTATTTAGTGTTCAGTTAATCTGACATTTTAAAAACTACTTACATAAGTGTGAGTTTATTCCCTGTATCTGATTTACCTTTTCATTAACAGACATTTCACTCTTTATTCCTTTGCAGTGTAATTACACACACTTTTTCTTCATGTGCACACGTTCTGTCTTTATCTTTCTCTCTCTCTCTCTCTCTCTCTCTCTCTCTCTTTCTCTCTTTCTCTCTCTCTTTCTCCATATCTAACTTTCTCTAACATGCTGCATGCTCTCTCTTTATCTCTTGCATGACCCTTCACCCACAGTTGCTCTCTGGCTTTCTTCCATTTTTCTTTCTGTCTCTCTTTCCTCTTTTGAGAAGAGGGGGAAAGTTTAGGTCCGTTTAAAATATAGTCAGGCCCCAAGCCAGGCAACGCATCTGCTGTTCTGTAGTGTCTGACATACAAGTGTAAACTGTCCCCGATCTGACCCCATAAAGAAACCGCACAAACTTTCCAAACATGGAGGGATGACGTGGGTGTGTGTGTTCTTGTAGTGCTATTCTTGTGAGGACCCCATGTCCTCACTATGACAGGGCTGTATGAAATTTTTGCTCAAATGAGGACATTTTGCTCGTCCTTACTTCAGCATATGCTGTTTTCACCACAATTACTTTTTTTGTTCTAAACTAAAACGAAAAATTGCCTTTTGGATACTGAGGTCAAGGTTAGGCTTAGGTTTAAGTGTACTATTATTTAGCTACAGTAACAGAAAAATAAATAGAAACTTATGGACGTCCTCATATGTATAGCAAGACGTGTGTGTGTGTGTGTGTGTGTTAAGGGTACAGATCTGTCTGGCTGCTCTGACCCCTCCACAGTAAAATGGCAACTATTTTGATAATTGTTTACAGCGCTTGTGACGGCATTTCTCACTATTTTCAGAATTTTTCAAACCAGATCAATCAGTGGAGAACATAATCGGCCGATCAGTCCATAATGAAAACAGTCATTAGTTGGACACAAAACAGCTCAAAAGAGCTCCACCTCGACCAAACACTACAGTAAAATCCTGCTTTTAGTAATTATGAAATGCTGTATACCATGAAACTGAAGTTTTCTGAAGTGGTTCTCATACAGTTGAGAAGGAATAAAAGTTAACAAAGGGAACAACACACAGTGCACTAACCACAGGCTTTGCAGTTGGCTTTCTTCCAAGAACATAAACATTTTAACCAGAGGAAGTAGCTCTAGGCTGTTCACTCCCTGTGTACATCAACACTGTAGCCTTGAGAGAGGAGGAATCCTGCAACACACACACACACACACATATAGATGGACTCCATATGTTTAGCAGTAAATACCCTGTTAAAGAATGATCCAGCTGAAACTGTCCAGTAGAGGATTTTTATTTTAAATAACACATAACACAGTAAAAAAGTAACTTAATTACTAATGTAGTGTTACAATAAACCACTTATTTACTCGTATTTACTAATTTTCTTTAATACTTGTAAACCAACAAATGATCACTATAGTAATAGTTCTCTTAAGTACAGACTTTATGTAAATCAGATGTGGTTTGTTAATATAAGTGGAAAAATACCTAAATGCATACTTAAACACACACACACACGCACACGCACACACACAACGAGAAAGAGAGATATCCATATTATCAGGAGAGGCCCTCAGAAACAAGACAGCTACAAAGCATAAATACTTTTTACATTATAGACTTTGTTTATCACTCAGAGACAGGAAAAGACACATTTCCTCTCTTTCCAACAAGCAAATCCAGTCCAAACTAGTTTAAAGTGTTTTAGCAGCGGAGAAAGAAAACTTTGTATCTAGTCTTTAGAGGGAAAGCAGCGAGGGGAGTTTCAGCTGCCATAATTTACCTTCTGATTGATATTTAGACGGAAGATGGATGCTCAGTCTCCAGGTCGCAACACTGCTGAACGGACCAGCGTTACAGCTCAGGAAAGAGGAACGGCTGTTGTTCCCGTGATCGATAGAAATAATATTCAAGGCCCTTTGACAGTGAACATAAACCACATATATAGAGGTAAGTGATGTAGTCTTTTACAGGTTAAAAAATTAATTCAAATACAGATGAAAAATTTTGTTCAGAGAGTGAAAATGTCATTATTTTGTTACTAATGTACGTTCATTGATGTTTAAAACAAAAAAAATTATTTCATTGCAGAAAACATGTATTTTGGTTGTGACAGTTCTTAATGCTAAGTACTGATTTTAGACTTTGGGACACACTTTCTTAACAATAAGATCTATATGGCTCAACATGTTTCAGTTCCTGCTCTAAAATGCAGTGGGGTGGCTAAAATTAGGCTCCGTCTATGGACTGAAAAAAATTAATTAAACTCATGATAAATGTAAATCTTACAATATAATTTTAAAAGAAATGGAACAGATAAAAAAGCAGAAAAAAATCAGATTAGGAATTACATCTTCCCATAGAAAATATCCTATATATGAAGATTTTGCATACTTTTAGTTATTTCCTATTTGTATTAATGCCTTGAGTTCAAATAGATATGCTTGAGATAGATATGTTATAGAGATGTTTGAGAGTCCACCAACCAAAGGTATCAAACCAATATAGTGAGATAATTTGATACAGAATACTGTAGAAGTAAATTCCACAAAGTAATTAGTAATGTAATCCTATTGACCGTTTAAGAGAAGGAGCATGTACTTGATTTGATTTTTTGAGTAATCCACTCGTGTGAGGCTGTATTAAAATGACTGAAAATAATCATTCCAATCGCAAATAACAGCAGTTTTTAAACACATACAGTACATCTAATTTGGATTGAGGCCCTTGGCTGATGTGACTCTAGCCAGCTGCCTACCTTTGCGTAGTGCAAGGATAGAGGAGTATGTATTAGCAGTGCTGGGGACAGTCTATAGCAGCTGGCTCAGTAGAGTAGTAGAAGACATAATTTCTCCAATACCAACAACTCTGTTGACAATAAGTGGAACAGCCATTAGTTAAGACGAACCATCTGGTGGAACTGGTGTTAGCTGTTGGTGGTAGATAGTACTCCAATATAAACAAGATAGAAGATCTCGAAAGCCATGTTGAAATGTTGAAGCTGTACTTTTGTCCATGTTTGCATGTTAAATACATTAGTCTCAGTGGTCCAAAGCAAAATTATACATGTAAATTCCATCAAACGGGTATTTGCTTTGCTTATTTTTAGAGTAAAGGTAATTGTGTAATAAGGTTTAACTCTCACTAAAAGAGTCAGTTTTTAACACAGCTTACTACAGAATAATATGGAGTTACTTGTTCATGGTGTAGTATTGGATATTGTTTAAAAAGTAGTTATTATATTTTTCTTCTTTCTGCATTTTTCTTCTATTCTTCTTTCCTACTAATGATTCAGATGACAGAAGTACAGGGGCTGCTGGCCAGGTAAGTGATTTGTAAGTTCATAAAGAACTGCATGTGTGTCAGCTATGAGTATTCAACTTTATTCAAAGATTATTAAAAAATGTATCATTTAAATGGATTACTAATGAGTTTTAACCTTTTCTCTTTTTCCCTGAACTTAATTTGCCTTGGTCTTTTTTCACATTACAATCAGGCCAAAAATATATTGTATCTTAACAAGCATTTATACTGATTCTACTTCATTTTAATAAATTATGACAATAAACAAATAACAGTAAAACAGAAACACTTGAAAAACTAACTGTGGGCACATGCCCCCAATGCAGTTTATACCATGTAGACCTGTTGTTGTAGACTCTCTCTAATCTGTATTTTATGATCTACGCAGTCGTTGAGTGTTCTCAAAGTTATGACCATATGATCACATGCTTTGAAAAGTTTATTGTAATTAAATAAATGTAATTTGAGAAAAAGAAGCTCCCCCCCCCCCCCCTTTTGGTTAGGCAGGTAACTTCAGCTCAAAAACAAAGACTGTCCAAAAAGAACAGGTATCTGGCAAAATCTAATTTCAACACATTTACTGAATGGCTGTTGTCAAATTAATTTAGAAATTTTATCTGGAATTAAATTACTATAAATATATATAAATACATGTTAACAAGAAAAGTTGTGGAGAGAGCAGTACATTTGATTCTGAAAGCTAAGAATATTATAGCCAGAGGAGTTCCTCCAAGAAACTAGGTAGTGTCAGGATTATCATATATATAATAATATATATAATAATAATATGATATATATAATGTGTGCGTGTGTGTGTGCGCGCATGTGCGTGTGTATATATATATATATATATATATATATATATATATATATATATATGTATAAATTAAAATAATGTTACTATGAAAATTATTTTCATATGTACTCTTTGTGCATACCATTATGTCTGTTATAATTATCTATGGATATTACACTTTATTTGGAAGAGTAAAAAATGCATAAAATAATAAAAAATACAATAAGGCAATCATTTTGTGTGAGGGCGTCATTCTCTGCATGTATAGTCAAACATGTTCTTTGCACATGATATGAAATGTTTAATGTTTTTGATTGGTTTAAATTGAATAATAATAATAATAACGCCATTAAATTAATATACATCATGTTGTAAAATTCATTGAATCACAATAGCCACTTGCTTAATTGAATGAAGTCACATTTCAAGTGTTTACGTAACTGTTATATTTCTTTTATCATAGTTACAATGAAGTGGAATCTTTCATTTTCAAATGAAGTGGAATCTTTCATTTTCAAATATAGTATTTTTATTGCTGTTTTTTGGTTAATAACACAGCTTTTATAAATATTTTTTATAAACACAGCTTTTATAAGGCATAAATGACACTAGGTTCTATTAGTGTATGTTAACGTCTCTTAGATTGCATTTTCCATACAAGTTAAAGAGAATTTGAAAGTAATAAAATTGTCTTAAATGCAAGGGAAACTATTCTACTTCTGTTCAAATGCATCATAATTCACATCTAATTTGATTAAAATAGTGGAGAAAAACAAAAGCATTTTGTGTTGTGTTGTAATGCCATATTACAATCCAGTGTAGTTATTATCAGGCATAAATTGTGTCATGATTGCAACGTAATTGTTAATTCTTTTTAATAGGATGGTGTAGGTATGAAGTCAGCAGATGGGACACAAAAGAAAGATTCAAGTATCAAAATTCCAGACTTCATCTACAGGCTGCATTTAAGTAATTTCTATCCCAGTAAACTGACAACTGCAAATGCCTTCAATATAAGCAGGACTTCATTTTTAAAAGAAGAGCCCCAGTCAGAAAAGAAGCCACTGAAAGTGGAGGACTTGGCCTTTGTGTACCTACATAAATTGCTCACACTTGATTACAGAGCCAGGTCCTTAACCATTCATAATGAATGTGTCACCACTAAAACAGGGAAAAGATCTGCTGAAAACAAAGATTTTTATTCTTTTCTGAATGATGAGTGTGAGTATACTGATAATGAAGATGGAAACACACAGATTCACCCAATGGACGTCCAGATGGCAGTTTTCTACTGTGCTGACAGTTTCCTGAGGCAGAACATGGTGACTAAACTCTCCTCCTGCCAATACGCTCTGCCTCTGCTTGTGCCCAGTCCTACATCTACAGACATTGAACTCCCTCTCTGGACCTTTCGGCAGATCAAGAAGATCTGGAAGTCAGTTGGTGGTCTCAGCACATCATTGCCAGTCTGTCAGATTAAAGCTCCAATGGTGTTTTTCTGCAGGCTGGGCTCTGTTTCCACTTCCAAATCCGAGCTGCTCAATTCTGTGATTAACCCAAAGCATGACACCTTCTTCCACAGAGACAGTCCAGGCAGCAGCAGGAGCCGCCTGTTCATGGAGGGGCTGGTGGAGATTGCCTGGTACTGTCCTGCAGGGAACACTGATGACCTTTTTAGTGAATGCATTGCATTCTGCAATCTTCATGGTGATGCTGTAAAGAACAGAAAACAAACTAACTTTCTGAGTGAACAAGCAACAGTCAATGTTGTCCTGATGGAAAACACAAAGAAGCATAACGACAAAGACAGAGAGATGGTACAGAAGCTCCATAATTTGTCAAAGCCTTTGATCTGTCTTATGAGTGAACAGAAAGGTACAAACACAATGGGAAATGGATATAACATAAAATATAAAATAGGACTCAGAGACAGAAACCAGGCGGAGTTACATGAAGAACTGATATCAGTAATCAGTACCTGTTTGCAGAAATGTAATTCAGCTCCCACTTTCAGTCTTGAGGCAAGCACAGAACTGGCTAAAAGTTATGGATTCAGAGTTGATGAAGACAGTCAGGAATGCCAGGCAGGAAAGACTGGAGCTCTGGAGGTCATAAAGCTGCTGAAAGGAGGAGACATCTCCCGAATCAAGGCCAAGTTCCTGCCATGTCAGGGGAAACTGTGGCAGGATTGGAGCAGGAAGAACAAAGAACAGTATAGATTGTATGGAGATGTAGAACAGACCAAGAGCAAAATACAGGACCACATGAAATCAATACGGAATCAACAAAGGAGGACTTCACTAGACTTAATGAAAGCTGTTTGTAAAAATTTAACCTTCAAACAGATTTCAGAGAAAATGTACTTTGTGAGATGGCTTGGAGTCTACCTAGACGTCTCATTTTTAGAGAAGCTTTCAGAAGTTACTCAGCAATATTACAAACAGTTGTCAGACCTGCAAATTTTGAAACAAAAACGAGAAATAACTGATGAGTTCAGAAAAAAGCAGGAAGAACTTATACAATTATCAGAGAAGGTGGATGCAGTGACGTTTGGTCTGGAGCACATAGTGAGAGAAATGGGTCAGATTTATGAGGCCTGGGCTGAAACTCCTGACAGAATGACAGCAGAGGTTTCTATTCTCCCTGTTCTGGCTGCAGACCTCCTGATCTCTGGACATCCACTGGAGCTGATGGATGGAGATGCTGCTCATGTCCCTCTGACCTGGATACAGTCTGTTCTTGACAAGGTCACTGAGAGACTGGGAGACCAGAGAGTGTTCGTGCTGTCTGTTCTGGGTCTGCAGAGCTCAGGAAAGTCCACCATGCTGAATGCCATGTTTGGGCTGCAGTTTGCTGTGAGTGCTGGCAGGTGCACAAGGGGAGCTTTCATGCAGCTGATCAGAGTGAAAGAAGAGGTTAAAGACCAGCTGAAGTTTGACTACCTGCTTGTGGTCGACACAGAGGGGCTTCAGTCTTTACAACTGGTGAGCAAACAGTCAGGACTCACTCATGACAATGAACTGGCCACTTTCGTCACTGGTCTTGCAGATCTGACTCTGATCAACATCTTTGGGGAAAATCCAGCAGAAATGAAGGACATCATTCAAATTGTAGTCCAGGCATTTCTAAGAATGAAAAAAGTAAAACTCGCTCCCAGCTGCATGTTTGTTCACCAGAACGTTGCAGATATCAGTGCTGGAGAGAAGAACATGGAGGGAAGAAGTCAACTGCAGAAACAACTGGATGAAATGACTCATTTGGCTGCAACTCAAGAAGTGTGCAGTGCAGAGTTTTTTACTGATGTGATCAAATTCAACATACAGACAGATGTGCATTACTTTGCCCAGCTGTGGGAGGGAAACCCCCCCATGGCTCCACTAAACCCACGTTACAGTGAAAATATTGAAAATCTCAAACAGGCCATTCTCAAAACTGCAGCAGGAAAGAAATGTCTAAAACTCTCAGAGCTCAAAGTCCGTATTAAAGACCTGTGGAGTGCAGTGCTGAATGAAGACTTTGTGTTCAGCTTCAAGAACACTCTAGAAATATCAGTGTACAGGAGACTGGAGGTCATGTATGGCAACTGGACATGGGAGCTCAGGGAAAGCATGCTTTTTATTGAGAAAAAACTGCACAACTGGGTTGAAAATGGAAAAGTTGTTGCTATTAATCAAAGACGGATTCATGAAGAAATCAGCGGTACTTTCTGTGCTGTGAAAAATAAGACGGAAAAATTCTTCGCTGAAGATAAAGATGCTGAGATCCTTTCACAGTGGAAAGCAAGAACAGAGCAGAGAATTAAAGCCGTACATGATAGTCTCGTTGAAGCGGCTGCAAGAAAAATGGATGAACTTATTAAATTAAAGAAAGCATGTAAAAAGCTAGACGAGAAGAAAACCCAGTATGAGAATGACCTGTTCAACAGGAGTAAAGATTTGGCTTCTACACTGGAAGATATGGACATGAATGAGAGGAGCCTTTGCAGAGAGTTTGACTCAATGTGGGGAAAATGGCTTTCAGATTTGAGGGCAGAAACGCCTCCAATTAAAGACGTCAAAGTAGAGCAAGAAGTGATGAACATACTGAGTTCATATTTTGAGCGTCGCACCATTTATTCCAACAGAGACAGTGGACATTACAAATGGATTTATAACAGAAGAGATTATTCTGACTATGTCACAGTGAAGAAAGGCACGTTTGGCATTTCATATTATAGTTTGGACACCAAAGATCATGACTCAGTCAGAAAGCTAGTGCAGCAGACAGTGAGAGAAGCCAAGGAGATCATTAGAACTAAACCAGTGCACAAAACAGGCTACAGTGACGCTTACACACAGGAGATTGTGAACTGTGTGAAGAAGAGAGTGGCAGAGTTTAAAGCTGAGAAATTCACCCTGAAGAATGAATTCACAGTGGATTTGTCTCTGTATGTCTGTGACATTGCAGTAAGAAGGTTCACTGATCTTCACAAGGTCTTCAGAGACGCTAATGATCCTGTGATTTACCTGGGAAGTAAGAAAGGAGATTTTTTCTCCATCTTCAAGAAGCAATGTGAAGGAGTATCAGCCACCGTGGTGTTTGCAGACTTTGTCTGTAACAAACTCAAGCCGTCTATCCTGCAATCTGTCTATGATCAAACTGCCATTGATGCAGCTGGAGAAATGAGGGCAAACTTCCCAGCATTCAATGGAAACAGGTCAAACCTGGAAAAACACATCCTGCTGGATCTGGCAGAAGCTGAAAGCTTTGAGAGATTCATGACCTACATCGAGGATCCAAAGAAACACTTTTCAGATTTTATTGAAACAGAGTTCAAAGAGCAAATGCTGGAAGGCAGAAACCCCAGAATATTGAAAATTCTAAGGGATGCTGCAAACATGAAGCATTCCAGTGTTTCCACAGCCATCCAGAAGGCCACAGAGGAAACTAAACGCAAAAAAGATGTGCATGAGTGGCTGAAGAGGTTTTCACAGGAGCTCGAAGGTGAAGTGATATTTACTGTGAATGATGTTGAAGGAGCTCATTACCAAGAAAACACTGAGACAGACTTTTTTGGTGAAGTGATGAATGAAACCCTCCACAGTGTTTTTAATGAGATGACCAGCAGCTTTGACCACATCTCTTCAATCAGGATGGATGTGTTCAAACCAGAAATCAGACCAGAAGATATTCTGAAAAACCAGTTGTGTGGGTGTTGGGTTCAGTGTCCCTTCTGTGCAGCTATTTGTACAAACACCATAGAAGGACATGATGGGAAGCACAGTGTTCCTTTCCACAGACCTGAAGGAGTCACTGGGTGGAAGTGGTACAAGACCGACAATCTATCAGTAGATATCTGCACCAGTTCAGTAGTGAGTGATGCTCAAATAGTCTTACCAGATGAAAAGTGTGTCCCTTACAGGAAGTATTGGGAAGCTGGACCAAAATATGCTTGTTGGAGCATCACACCTGACACTTCAGAACAGGCCTACTGGAAATGGTTTGTGTGTCGGTTTCAGAGAGACCTGGAGAAGCACTACGGCAAAACTTTTAAAGGAAAGGGGGAGATTCCTACAGCTTGGAGGAACATCACTAAGCAGAATGCCATAGAAAGTTTAAATAATTAATTCTCATGTGTAAGGGCCAAAAACTAGAATGCCAGAAATACATGGTCTTCAATATAATTTAAATTGCCATTATTATATTTCTTTCCTTTGTTTTTTTTTTCTCTTGATAATCATTTCTGGAAAGCAACTGTTGTCTTAAATATTTAATGCTGAACCAGCAGGAAATGTAAACTTACACCTAATACCCAAAAGAATATAAACATCATCTGATGGTTTCAAGTAGTTTTGGGAAATGATGTCTGATGGTTCTTAGGGATTCCTACCAAGCAGCAAGTATCTATACAACAGAATGTAGGATGTCAATTAATTTGTGACCTTTAATGTAAAGTGTTACCCGCTACTTACCGTGAATTCAAAAGATCTATCAAACCTATGAATTCTTGCCATGTCCAGTGAAAAAAAAGTTGGAAATTTTGAAAGCACTGAGCCAAAGCCCCACAACTTGACTAAGTTCAGACCACTTATTTTGTTAAGAAGAAAATCTCTCCCCTTACCTTCTACAGGTCACTGGCATGAAGGTTTGAATAGACAGTCTCAATGGCAGAATGAAATAAAAACTCCCAACATCTCTCATCTCTAAAATTGATCTCTGAAGTCAATCTCTAAAATTACATCGTGTTTTGAAGTGTGGCATCACCTCATGGCCTTGATACATCAGCTCTAGTGCAGATAATTGTGTGCACATCTCAACACCATTCATTTACATTTGGAAAGCTAATAAAAAGGGGGACTAAGGACTGCAAGCTAGTTTTATCTCGCTTGGCCAAGATGGATTTGATTTTCTGGGATGAACCACAAGAGGGAAAGCAGAACATCTCTGAGGATTACCTGTAAAACTGATTGTATGAATAAAATGTGCAGCCACACTATGTGAGTTTTTTCATGAACATTGTTTGTTCCATATATTTACATGAATGACGGACCATGCCCTATAAATATATTCAGCTTTAGAGACTTAAAACCATCTGATAAGAAGACAAATACCTGGATCCCATGTGAGCCAAGAGGATGTAGTCTGGTGCCTGGTGGTGATTTATATACACGCCACCATATCTGTGCACATTTGATTCAAGTCTGAAGGACCTTATTAGATCCTACTGGTTACAGACTCTGAAAGTCAAAGACGTGAGGCTGCATTTACATGCGAGAGGCTACAAGACAACATGCTACTGAGTGATGTGCTAGTAACCTCTCCTCAATAGCCTACACATGCCTGTTCTACATGGTGTAATGTCACATACAGGCCAGAAGATGGAACATTTAAGCTTCATAAACTTATAACTCCATTAACTTTCCATCATAAGACACTTTATACATAGGATGTCTACATAAACATTCTTGTCTTACATATACACAATGTTTTATTAATGACAGTTCAGTACTGAAGATGTATTAATGTTTTATATTAATTTGAAGTACTAGTGAAACTCCCTACATTTGACCAGGTAAACAAGAGCTTTTTAACAGTGTAAGTGATGAAAACCTTGTTAACGTGACTGAAATGCATGTTATGAGGATCTCTTAATTAAAGTAGTCCACTTCAATTCAGCTGGTATTTCAGAATCTACAGGGAATAGATGAGTATTATGCGATGATAAAATTCCTTTAAAGGGAAGAGAGTACCCGATGAAGGACTAGCAACCTGTCCTGCCTTCCACCTGACGAATGCTGGCATAGGCTTTGGTGTATTGTATGATGCTACAAACCCAGGGGGTGTATGGTGTTTGTTTTGTGCTCTCTTGTAATCACTTTTCCCCTAGGGTTGGTGTCTTGAGGGCTCTGATTTTGTACAGCCGTAGTTACTTATGGGCTGGTGAGACTTTGCAGAAGAGAGGGCTGTTCCAGTGGTCGCACATGTGCCATCAGCCTCCACCTGACCAGACCAAGCACCCAAAGCTTTGTTTGTGAACTCATGTGTTAGCCTGTTGTATGAGTTTGCCTAAATACTTGTAAAGCTCTCTTTTTGTACGTTGTTTTTTTTTTTTTTTTGTATTTTGCTTTCTCCTGGTTTGGGACAGGGAGCTAGCCTTAACAATTTTGTTTTGTGTTAGCTGAGTTATCTTTTTGGTTTCTAGTTTGTCTTTGGCATTATCTCACCCCCTGAACTTTTCTCTTCATTATGTTCACCTACACCTGACCAGTTTAAAGCTAGATTTACCGGCATTTATAAGATGGTGTTCTTGTCTATGTAATAGCTTTGGCCAATTTGCAGTTAATTTTGCACATAAGAAGAAAGAGATTATGTCCTGTTTGCCTTTAATTTACTGATTAACCTTAGTAACTATATTTCTATTGATTTGCTGTGATTAGCTCTATATTCACTTTGGTGCAAACGTCTATAATCTTGTCTGACTTTTAATGCCAGATGTGCTGTTACCAAGTATGTGGTTTCATCCTAAAACAGGGCTCTTAACTGGTATCAGGTATGCCCCAAACTGTTTGACCTTTTTCCTAAGAACAGTTTGAGGGTTCATAGTTGTCTTACCAAATGGCTGTAATGGTCATAAATTACAGGTCATGCAGAGCCAAATCTGTTTTGACTAGTTTTAGCAGGTACATGGAATGTTTAACTCTCCACTTGCTTAAGCATCGGATAATGGCAAAAGAGTCAGTATAAAAAGGGTTTAACCCAGGAGATCAGCAGTTAAGCGGAGTTAGTAGTGGTTAAGGGGCTTATATCACAGAGGTCACCTGCAGTAGCAGAGACTTCTTTATCTGTTGATTATGAACAGAGAGATGGCAGACTTTTGAACTGCTGAGAGCAGAGAGACATGCTAGAGCCTTTTTGACTTTAATTAGTTAAACTTTCTGAGCATTAAACCAATGATTTTTGCATGATTTATAAATCTTTCTTAAGGATTATGAAAACTTTTTCTCTGATGCATTCTTTGAATAAATCTACTATAGATGTTTTTGGACTGTTTCCCGACTCTGGCTGCATATTCTATGGTTCACAATTCACTTTTAAACTATACAAAGAAAAAGCAAGTAATAGTGTTTCACTTCAGTTAAATGTCAGAAAACATTTAAACAAATAAGGGCTAAAGAAACCTGCAATGCACTTACCACAGAAAAGTACAGTTCCTTTTAAAGAAGAGAATTGAAAGTAAGGTAAAATCTTACTTATGTAATGCAAAAGTTACAGTATTGTAAAATTCATGAGCAATGCAGCAGTTAAAGCACATTACGGAGTAATACCTGTGAACCACGGGCTTGCTAGACATTTGACAAAATATCAAATATGATGCTATATAAACAATAATAATATAAACAGTATAAACATTTTATTAAAGCATCTTTAAAGGCTCTAGATATTATAAAACCCTAAATGACTCTGAAGGACATGGTCACTAAAGCTAAGCTTAAAACACATTTTTATCAATTAGCATTCAGCAATCGTTGATCTGTGGACTGATCTGTTGTCTGTACACTGTTGTGTGAATGTGTTAGTGGTTTTCGGAAGGTGGGAATCCTTTTTGTTTTCTTGTAAAGCACTTTGGTTTTAAATGTGCTAAATAAATAACATTTATTTACTTACACTCTACACTCAATTCAAAGCTCTAGACTGACACAGACATTTTTTTATATATTGTTAATGTAATAGTAATATTAATATATTAGTAATTTATGTATTATTGTGTTTCTTATTTCTTCTCTTAAGGCCAAACAATATTGTTACTCTCAAGAGCGGTTGGGAGGGAAATGATTAATTGTAGAGAAACTCACAGACTCTTTACAGTGGTGGTGATAGGAACCAGGGGTCACCATGACTACAATACAAATTTAGCCACTTTATTTACTACACAAAACCACCAGTGAACCACCATGTGTCTTCTGAGTATTAGGAGTAATACTGATGGTAAAAAAGAGGAATGTCTATGGAAAAAAAGTAAAAAGTTTTCTTTGGGCACATCTTTGTAATGCCTTGCATGTATCCCTCCACCATGCATGTAATTGAAGAAATGATTGTGTAGTTTGTGTAAGTAATTGTAGCAATGAACTGCTGTTTCTAAAAAATATGCCAATATCCTACCGACCTCAGTGCTGTTTGAGAATAAAACATTATAATGTTGGAGGTACTTCAGTGATAACTGGGCACTTTAGCAGACCACAGGAACATATTTTGACCATACCTCGACTTTCAAATTAAAAACATATTCATAGGAAGTGTAGACACATTGTTAAACTGAAAGCTTTACTGAGCTCATTGCACACTGCAATGGTTTCTATGCAGTGATTGGGCAACTAAGAAAATAAGGCAGATTTTAAAATACTGGATTGAATATAATTACATTTCAGGAATGACCTGAAGTGCATATAAACAAAATGACAGGACTCTTTTTTTCTTAAGAAGCATAGCTGAAAAATATTTTATTTAATGTTTACTCATCACCAGGGACCAACCCAAACACCAGTTTAGGCTTATTGGTACCACTTTATAATGAGAGCTACCTTCTTAAAACTTTATACTCAATCATGACACTCACCTGTTTCTAATTAACCTGTTCACCTGTGGAATGTTCCAAACAGGTGTTTTTTGAGCATTCCTCAACTTTCCCAGTCTTTTATTGCCCCTGTCCCAACTTCTTTGGAATGTGTTGCAGGCATCAAATTCAAAATGAGTGAATATTTGCAAAAAACAATAAAGTTTATCCTTTTGAACATTAAATATCTTGTCTTTGTAGTGTATTCAATTGAATGTAGGTTGAAAAGAATTTGCAAATCATCGTATTCTGTTTTTATTTATGTTTTACACAATGTCCCAACTTCACTGGAATTGGGGTTGTATGTTTTGTAACTGCTGATAGATGATCTTTAATTAATTAGTTTTTTTAACTAATTAGTAGCCATTAATAAGTCATTTTAAACCATTCATAAACCATCATATTGTCTTTTATTAAGTGGTTCTGGTTTATTTACAGTTTTGTAAAAGTCTCCAATGGCAAGATGTTTCTTGCTCTGTGGGGAAATGTGGCTTCAGGGATAAGCATGTGTTTAATAAAGCAAAAGAACTAATGGTTTCATCCAGACAATAACAAAAAAGCTGAATTCTGTTACATAACATTAACATAATTATGTCCTAAACATGTCATGACAAATATTGTCCTGTAATATAACAGTGTAGTGTTGAACTTACTGGTAGTTGCCATAATGTTCAATTGCAGAAGGCAAATTTTTTTTATTTATTTTTTTATTTACATTTACAGCATTTGGCAGACGCTCTTATCCAGAGCGACTTACAGTTTGATCATTTTACACAGGGAGGTGAAGGTGGTGTTAGGAGTCTTGCCCAAGGACTCTTATTGGTGTAGTGTAGGGTGTTTACCCAGGTGGGGATTGAACCCAGTCTACAGTGTAGAAGGCAGAGGTGTTATGAGAGCTTTGTAAGAGTAGTTGAAGACAACTCAGTCAAAACTTGGTGAAGAATTTATTTTCTGAGGATGTGAGTCAACTGTCTACTATTGTTACCATATCTTGAACAGTTTAATGGTAATTTTGCATTTCAGACCTAAACATCATAAAACTATATGATGTGGTCTTAAAAACCCCTGCCAAACTCATCCTGGTACCTCACATGCTCACCATATTTTGGTGTGTTCTTTCCTCCATACTGAGCAATTCTACTTCTTTCAGTTTGAACGAAAATATTACATAAAAGTCATTTTAAAAAGGTTTACTGAATTTAAAATTATTTACATTGTCACACTGTCACAACTGGATTGCTATAATGTCTCTTGCAGCTCCCTAACTGAGCAGTCTAATACATCACTGCCTCCTAGTGGAATATAATATTATTAACAAAAACCACCAATGTTATCTTATCTGTGTATCTCACATTCATGTGTGTACTTCTGTAGTCTTAGTAAAAATCTGTTAGACTCAGAGCAGGTAAGAAGGTAAGAGTCTCTGTGAAACTCACAGCAGGTCAATGCTGTAAGAAAGTGGAACAAGAGATAATGATCAGACATAAATGAAGTAAAATGAAACTAAACTATTGAATCATCTCCTTATCCTGACTTTTCAAACTGCACTAACATGACATGCTGTGTGCTCCAGTTCACATTCTGGTTGAGTTTCTATGCTGTGTGGAAAGCTTTACATCAACTCACAACTTAACAGCTGGCATCTTTCAGATCATCCTTTTTATGAGTGTGTGTGTGTGTGTGTGTGTGTGTGTGTGTGTATTACAATATTGTTTAGTTTCTGTAGTTTACAGAGTGGATCCTCCAGTAGCTCAGAGAGCAGCTTCACTATAGACTCTCCTGGTTTTTTATAGTCCAGATTTAACTCTTTCAGATAGGAAGAGTTTGACTTCAGAGCTGATGCCAGAGCAGCAAAGCTTTCTCTGTAATACTGCAGCATTCCAGCCTGCAGCATGAAAGAAACATTCCTTACAGATTACAGTCCATCAACTATTTTTCTAGTTGATGAGCTCATATTTATGAATCTAATGAAATGCTTACATTTGAATGGAATTCTAGAACACTTGTATCACAAATGTGATTCGTCAACGATTAACACCAGAAACATTTGTAGTGTCAGTTCTACAATTAAAATTACTTTTGTGTTAAATCTACTGTCAGACCTGCTGTGTTGAAAATTAAAGTTTGGGAAAAGAAAACATTTTCAACCAATGTGACACAGGGCAGATTGATATGCTAGAAAACTGGATTTATCTGGTTTAATCAGTTTCCAAAATATGACCCCCCCCACCAGACAGCCATTAGACTTGACATAAGGAAAATCACCATGTCAAATATGTAAATAATGTCACACACAAAGAGACATACATACATTTTTACGGTGATCAAAGATGAGCCAGAAGAAAGCTACACTGAAAAAGAGGTAACCCTTTATGCACCAAAGATATAGTGTTGATATGGTTATAATTTTTTTTTGCATATCAAATTATTGGGGAGAAGAGCACATGTCTTGCAGATCACCCTAATGATGTGTGTGTGTGTGTGTGTGTGTGTGTGTGTGTGTGTGTGTGTGTGTGTGTGTGTGTGTGTGTGAGTGTGCTTCTATGCATAAATCATTTAAGTTAATAACTCACTGTAGTTTCTCAGGTTTACAATGTGGATCCTTTAGTAAATCAGAGAGCAATCAGAGAGTTTAACTTTCTTGGGGTAAATGCTAACACTGTTATCCCAATTACTTTTAGGTTTTATTTTTAGTGATGTTCTTCCTCACTTATGGTTTTGGAGAAGGGACAAGTGTAACTGTGCATTGGCTATCCTGTGTAACAAAAAACAAATAATTAACAAATAAAGTCCAAAGGGATAAAGCCAGGTCAGTTTTTTATGCTTATAGTTCAGAAATGAGGAATTTCCCTGAAAAGAATAAAAAGAAAAAATGAGGACTTTTATTTTAAAATGATCTCTCGGTAGTCCATATTGTAGTCCATATTAATATTATGTAAAACATGTATAGTTTATGAATGTTGGTTTAAGCTTTCAAGAACATGTTATCAAGTGTTTATGTAAGGTGATATGAATGTGTTATGTAGACACTCTACAAATAAAGTGTCACTGCTTATTCTACAGCCATGTTTTCTGGCTTTTATCTGGTGGAACAAAAAGTCTGTAAAACTGATTATGTTGTCCATGCATCAGACCATAAAAGACAGACTAGGTTATGCCCCAAAACCATGTTTAAGGCATATCAATCAAAGGATAAGCGTGGCTCTGTACAATGTGCTGGTGAGGTGAGTTGGATACTGTTCCTGTTTATGTTGCTGCTATGTTGTATATTACAGATGGGGATATGGGAGAAGGGGCTGGTAGTGAGGTTTAAGGTTGCCAGATAGTTACTCATGTGGTGTTAGGGTACTGAATTTAAAAATGTTGAAAAAGTGACCTTCACTGTTAACATATTGAACAAAAAAACAATATGCATTGTTAATTTAATCCTGCAGTTTCTTAGCATATTCATAGATGTTCCTACTAGAACTAATGTAATTCAGCAAGATATTGAAGTTACTAATTCTGCTCCAATTAAGCAGCATACATAAGTTAAATGCTCTCACAATTTGAGATTCTTATCTGCTGCCATATATTGAGGATTGTGTAGACAAGGTTGGTTTTGATCACTTTAATAGCAAATTAGATTTGCTAAAGGGTTATTGGCAGGTTCCATCAACTGACAGAGCTTTCTATTAGTCAGCTTTTGTAATTCCTGGTGATTTTGTACAGTATCAAGTTATGCCTTTTGCGCTTAAGAATGTGCCTGCAATGTTTCAAAGACTTGTAAATACTGTCTTGGCAAATGTACCTGATTGTACAGCCCATTTAGCTGATTTCATAATTTATTCATCTGATTGGCCTAGTCATTCACAAACCTTAGAAATTTTTTTTATCTAACTTGGCTCAACTTGACCAAATGTGAGTTTGCACAAATACTATTGCATACTTATGGGAATAGAAGGAAAAATAGACATGGGCAAGTGCCTCCGCTGCAAGTTAAAATTGTATCAATATTAGAATTTCCTGTTCCCACTAACAAGTTGTAAAGGAGTGTCAGCATACATTTCAGCACATAAGGCTTCATTATGTATCACTCCAATACTCACTGCTCCTGACCTCCCTAACCTGTTAAGTTGAAGGTGGGTGCTAGTTGCAGTGGGAGCAGGTGCAGTTCTCAAGCAGAAGGATGACGATGACATTGATCCTATGTTTTGTCTGGGAAAGTGTAACAAACATCAGTTAAACTATTCAGTGATAGAAAAGGAATACTTAGCCTTGCTTTTCTAGTGTGTCTGTTATGGTTTTTACTAACCATAACCTGTTTGTTTTTTATCATGCATTCAAAATCAGCAATTAGTGACTTGGTCTTTAGTGGTTGGTTAGTGTAGTGGTTAACACCTCTGCCTTCTACACTGTAGACTGGGGTTCAATCCCCACCTGGGTAAACACCCTACCATATACCAATAAGAGTCCTTGGGCAAGACTCCTAACACCACCTTTGCCTTCCTGTGTAAAATGATCAAATTGTAAGTCGCTCTGGATAAAAGCGTCAGCTAAAATGCTGTAAATGTAAATGGTCTCTTATGGTCCAGGACTATAACCTGGTCATTCAACACACAAGGTGATGAAAACATGGTTGATGATATCCAGTCCAGAGCCCAGGGTGATGTACAGAAATGTTCCCTGGTGGTGTTTAGTTTAATTGTAGGGTTGAAAACTTTTTCCTGGGTTGGCATGTTATGTGCCATAGCACGTACGTATGTGCTTTGTGTGTTGTTTAGTTTTCTCCCTTTGCTGTAGTCTGCCACAGATTCATTCCTATTGGTGGATTCATTTCTACTCAGATGATTTTTCAAGATGAACAACATCAATGGAAGCGGAGAAGCTTCAGACTTAAGATCCTGCAAGATGGTAGGAAGGCTGCCATACATCATTCAGAACATCACTTTCAAACACACTTACAAGATATACTAGCTGCTATCTTTTTCCACACATCTGCACATTTTGCCATGTAGCTTGTTGTTGCTGTTTTATTTGTAAAAGAGATGCTGTAGAAAAATTACTTGATAATATCTTACACAACTACTAGCTTAGCTTAAAATCCTTGTTAGTCTTGTTGATAGTCTTGTGAAGTCTACTTGGCAAGTTCAGTCCAGTTGGTAACTTTAAAACCTAGAAACATTCAAGCCAGTTTGGGCACACCTGTACAGAAACAAAACTAGGTAAGAGGGCAAGTACCACACATATATTCATGTTTTGTTTAAGTAGATCAGGTTTGGTTTTTTTATTATTATTATATTTTTATAGGGTCGAGACTGGAACTTGGTATATTTGTTAATGTTGAACTGTCTCTTGCATAATGATGTATGACACGTGTTTTTTTAAAACATAAAGCTTCTTTAAACCAGTCTCCATACCAGCTTCATGTTAATGATCCCCCTGTTACCTAGACTTAACCAAGGGTCAGAATACTTGTGAACAGCTCATGCCAAGATGACATAAGATGTTTTATGAAGTAAATGTCATTTATATTAAAGTGACTAATATTTGATCCACTTATAACAGTTATGAAACATCAGGAGTTTCTCAAAACCTAGTGAGCTCTGTACATAGATGGCATTTTACATGACCATTGATTTACGGAGTAAAGGTGAAATAACAAATTATGTAATTGAAGAACTAGAGAGTGCACCTATGTGGTAAGTGGAACTGATAATATAGACAACAAATGTAGACACAAGGTAAGAGCAAAGTGCTCAGTGAATGAATAATGCAACCAGGCATTTACTTTATTCTGAACAAAAAAATTCACAACTTCTACATTCAACTGGAGATTTCTCCCTGTTGGTGTTGGCAGATCTATGACCTCAATCCTCATTAGGATCTTAAATGAGATCAATAAAATGTATGGTATGTACAGTAAATGTGCAGTTAAACATTATTTTACAACAGTAGTACACAAACACTGTTAAAGTATAAAGCATACCTTGCACTCCTCAGTGCATACAGTCCATATATGAAAACTAAACTGCAAAAACAGCCTGTTTCAAACTCTCTGTATCCATGAGATCACAAAAGCTGATCATTTACATGTATTTGTCTATTCAGCCTATAGCGTAAGCCCCACCCATTCCTGTTGAGGTTATAAGTAGTGTTTCTGCCTAGACATTTAAAATAACACCCAAAACAGGGTAACAGCCAATCATAACAGAGCTCAACAGAGTTGACATATGTCAACCTTACAAGCTCAGTACAGAAAAACAGCCTGTTTGTGTTTTAAATGTTGAAGAGAAGTTGGAAAATGATTATGAAACAGAACAGAAACTGTTTTTGTCCATAAAATTGCACAAATGTTTCCTCAGAGGAGCAAAATAAAATACAGAAAGGCCCCTTTTACAATTTAGTTTCTGACTTTATTAGTTTTTAACACCATCTGTTAACAAGTGTGAGATTAATTGTAAAATGGTCTATAAAAATATTATAAATTAGTCATTATATTACAGGTTTTTAGACATTTGAAAACACAATGATGAGAAATTAATATAAGTTATATAAATTCTGTCTTCTTTTACAGTCCTTTAGTCTTTAGTGCAGCTGCATGAGTGGCTGTCAAACTTTGCTTACTAACTGAACTATGTTCATGGACACACAAAATTACTTCCAGCTTTGTGAAAGAATTTGAAGTGTGCTTGCAGGCTCAGTCAATTGTTTCCAAGAGCTCTTCAAAAGTAAAAGAATGACCTTTTTTAATTATATTCACTCTCATGAGCTCACACAACAAAGCCACATCCTGCGACAAACATCAATGTTCATGTTTCTTAAATCCATCATAGTGGCTAGATAATGACTACTATCTGAGATGCACCTGCACTTTCAGTGTTAAGCTTTATGCTGAATGGAAACTGTAACAATCAGATTTACCTGTAACTATGAGATTTTGTCATTAGAAGCAAACTGAACCGATGGATGGTGTCTGTATTCTTCTGGGTACTACAAGATGACTCTTTCCTGTTCCTGATGCTGGAACTTTCATTGTTTTTGGCACACAATTTCTTCCTGTACTTTAGAATCCATATTTTAAACTTTCTATGGCATTTTGTTTCGTAAATCTCCTCCAGCTTTTAGGAATCTCTCCCTGTCCCTAAAATGTTTTGCTATGGTACTTTTCCAAATCTTTTTGAAAGCGACACACAAACCATTTCCAGTAGGGCTGTTCTGAAGTGTCAGGTGTGATGCTCCAATGGGTAAATTTTGGGCCAGCTTCTCTGTATGTCTTGTAAGAGACACGCGTTCCATCGTGTAAGACAATGTCATGTTGACTAGCTACTAAAATGGTGCAGATCTCTACAGACAATCTGTCCGTTTTATACCATGACCACCCATTAACTCCTCCAGGCCTGTGGAAAGGAACACTGTGATCCCCATCATGTCCTTCCATGGTGTTTGTACAAATAGCTGCACAGAAGGGACACTGAACCCAACACCCACACAACTGGTTTTTCAGAATATCTTCTGGTCTCTGTCTGAACATGTCCATCCTGACTGAAGAGATGTGGTCAAAGCTGCTGGTCATCTCATTAAAAACATTCTGCAGGGTTTCCTTCATCACTTCACCAAAAAAGTCTGTCTCAGTGATTTCTTGGTTACGAGCTCCTTCAACATCATTCACAGTAAATACCAACTCGCCTTCGAGTTCCAATGAAAACCTCCGAATCCACTCATTCACATCTCCTTTGTTCTGTTCAGTCTCCTGTGTGACCTTCTGGATGGCTGTGAAAACACTAGACTGCTTCATGATTGCAGCGTTCCTTAGAATTTCCAGTATTCTGGGGTTTCTCCCTTTCAGCATTTGCTCTTTAAATTTTGTTTCTATAAAATCTGAAAAGTGTTTTTTTGGATTCATGATGTAGGTCATGAATCTCTCAAAGCTTTCAGCTTCTATCAGATCCTGCAGGATGTGTTTCTCCAGGTTTGACCTGTTTTCACTGAATGCTGGGAAGTTTGCCCTCATTTCTCCAGCTGCATCAATGGCAGTTTGATCATAGACAGACTGCAGGATAGACGGCTTGAGTTTGTTACAGACAAAGTCTGCAAACACAGCGGTGGCTGTTGCTCCTTCACATTGCTTCTTGAAGATGGAGAAAAATTCTCCTTTCTTATTTTCCAGGTAAATCACAGGATCATTAGCCTCTCTGAAGACCTTGTGAAGATCAGTGAACCTTCTTACTGCAATGGTACAGATATACAGAGACAGATCCACTGTGAATTCATTCTTCAGTCTGAATTTCTCAGCTTTAAACTCTGCCACTCTCTTCTTCACACAGTTCACAATCTCCTGTGTGTAAGCGTCACTGTAGCCTGTTTTGTCCACTGGTTTAGTTCTAATGATCTCCTCGGCTTCTCTCACTGTCTGCTGCACTAGCTTTCTGACTGAGTCATGATCTTTGGTGTCCAAACTATGATATGAAATGCCAAACATGCCTTTCTTCACTGTGACATAGTCAGAATAATCTCTTCTGTTATAAATCTCTGTGTAATGTCCAGTGTCTCTGTTGGAATAAATGGTGCGACGTTCAAAATATGAACTCAGTTGGTTCATCACATCCTGCTCTACATTGACGTCTTTAGTTGGAGGCGTTTCTGCCCTCAGATCTGAAAGCCATTTTCCCCACATTGAGTCAAACTCTCTCCAGAGGCTCCTCTCATTCATGGTCTTACCTTTTAGCCTAGAGGCTAGATCTTCACTCCTGTTGAACAGCTCATTCTCATACTGGGTTTTTTTCTCGTCTATTTTTTTATATGTTACCTTCATTTTCACAAGCTCAGTCAGATTTCTTGCAGCCTCTTCAACAAGCTTATCATATACATCTTCAATTCTCTGTTGTGTACCTACTTTCCACTGAGGAAGGATCTCAGCATCTGTACCTTCAGTAAAGGATTTTCTCACCTGCTCTTTTACCTTGCAGAAAGTACTGCTGATTTGATTATGGATTAATGTCTGATCAGTAGATTCTATCTTACTCCTTTCAATCCAGGTGTATAGTTTGTTTTGTATGAAGAGCATGTCGCTCCTGAGCTCCCAGGTCCAGTTGCCATACATGACCTCCAATCTCCTGTATGCTGCAATTTCCAGTGTGTTCTTGAAGCTGAACACAAAGTCTTCATTCAGCACTGCAGTCCACAGGTCTTTAATACGGACTTTGAGCTCTGAGAGTTTTAGACATTTCTTACCTGCTGCAGCTTTGAGAATGGCCTGTTTGAGATTTTCAATATTTTCACTGTATCGTGGATTTGGTGGGGCCATGGGGGAGTTTCCTTCCCACAGCTGGGCAAAGTAATGCACATCTGTCTGTATGTTGAATTTAATCACATCAGTAAAAACCTCTGCACTGCACACTTCTTGAGTTGCAGCCAAATGAGTCATTTCATCCAGTTGTTTCTGCAGTTGACTTCTTTCCTCCATGTTCTTCTCTCCAGCACTGATATCTGCAACGTTCTGGTGAACAAACATGCAGCTGGGAGCGAGTTTTACTTTCTTCATTCTTAGAAATGCCTGAAATACGAATTGAATGATGTCCTTCATTTCTGCTGGATTTTCCCCAAAGATGTTGATCAGGGTCAGATCTGCAAGACCAGTGATGAAAGTGGCCAGTTCACTGTCATGAGTGAGTCCTGACTGTTTGCCCACTAGCTGTAAAGACTGAAGCCCCTCTGTGTCGACCACAAGGAGGAAGTCAAACTTCAGCTGGTCTTTAACTTCTTCTTTCACACTGATTAGCTGCATGAAAGCTCCTCTAGTGCACCTGCCAGCACTCACAGCAAACTGCAGCCCAAACATGGTGTTCAGCATGGTGGACTTTCCTGAGCTCTGCAGACCCAGAACAGACAGCACGAACACTCTCTGGTCTCCCAGTCTCTCAGTGACCTTGTCAAGAACAGACTGTATCCAGGTCAGAGGGACATGAGCAGCATCTCCATCCATCAGCTCCAGTGGATGTCCAGAGATCAGGTAGTCTGCAGCCAGATCAGGGAAAATAGAAACCTCTGCTATCATTTCTTCAGGCACTGTGGCCCAAGCCTCATAAATCTGACCCATTTCCCTGAAAATATGCTCCAGTCGAAGTGTTACTGCATGTTTCCTGAGGTTTCTTTTGGAAATATAACTTAGCGATTTGTGTTGTGTTCTACGGTTTACTTTCAGCGGATTCACTTCTAACACCTGCTCTGAAAATAAGCCACTTAGGTAAAGGTCAAGCCATTTCACAAAGTACATTTTCTCTGAAACATCTTTGGAGATCAGATTTTTACAAACAGCCTTTATCACATTATTATGTGAACACTGCCTTTGCCGATTTCGTATTGACTGCATTTCCTGCTGTGTCATGGTCTTCATATGTTGAGAATCTTCATCTATGCCTGCACGTTTAAGCTGCCTGTTTAGACTGGTCCATGTATGCCACAGCTTTCCCTGACAAGGTAAGAACTTGGCCTTGATTTGGGAGATACCACCACCTTTCAGCAGCTTCACAACACCTACAGCTCCAGTCTTTCCTTTGTGGCATTCCTCACTGTCTTCATCAACTCTGATGCCACAATCTTTTGCCAGTACTGAGCTTTCCTCAAGACTGAAAGTGGGAGCTGCATGACATTTCTCCAAACACATTTTAATTCCTGCTCTTAGTTCTTCATGTAATTCCTTCTGGTTTCTGTCTTTGAGTCTAATTGTACATTTTATATCAGTTCCACTTTCCATCATGCCTGTACCTTTCTGTTCACTCATAAGACAGATCAAACGATTTGAAAATTTTTGGAGCCTCAGGAACAACTGCCTTTGTTTGTCATTATGCTTCATATTTTCCATCAGGACAATGATGACTGTGGCTCGCTCATCCAGAAAGTGGCTTTGTGCTCTGTTCTCTGCAGCATCACCATGAAGATTGCAGAATGCAATGCAATCATTAAAAAGGTCGTCATTGTTTCCCGCAGGACAGTACCAGGCAATCTCCACCAGCCCCTCCATTAAGTGGCGGCTCTTGCTGCTGCCTGGGCTGTTCCTGTGGAAGAAGGTGTCATGCTTTGGGTTAATCACAGAATTCAGCAGCTGGGATTTGGAAGTGGAAACAGAGCCCAGCCTGCAGAAAAACACCATTGGAGCTTTAATCTGACAGACTGGTAATGTCATATAGGAGCCAACTGCAGTCTTCCAGGTTTTCTTGATCTGCTGAAATGTCCAGAGAGGGAGTTCAATGTCTGTAGATGTAGGACTGGGCACCAGCAGTGGCAGAGCGTACTGGCAGGAGGAGAGTTTAGTCACCATGTTCTGCCTCAGGAAACTGTCAGCACAGTGGAAAACTGCCATCTGTACATCCATTGGATGAATCCTAGTACTTCCACTGTTATTTCCATGCTCATCATCTTCAATTAGAAAATGATAAAAATCTTCATCAGAATTTTCCTCCATGTCACTTCTCATGTCTTCCTTAGGAAGTGTCACATATCTGGCTCTGTAATCCAGTGTGAACAGCCTTTTCAGGTATGCAAAGGCCAGGTCCTTTTCTGTCTGTGGCTCCTCAGTTTGAAGTGAAGTACAGTTTATGCTGAGCACATGTGCAGCTGTCAATTTATGAGGATAGAAATGACTTAGATTCAGTCTACTGATAAGATCCACACTGCGTTCTTCAACTCTGAACCCACAGCGTTTTCCCCATTTGGTGCTTTCTTCCAGACTGAAAGTCGGAAGTGAATTCCATTTCTGCACACATACTTTGATTTCCATTATCAGTTCCTTCTGTGATTCAGCCTTGTCTCTGTCTTTGAGTCCAATTTTGATATTATTCCCTCTTTCAGTCTTAAACGGCCCTTGCTTTAGGTCATTAACAACACATATCAAAGGCTTTGAAGAATTATGGAGCTTCAGTAACAACTCTCTCTCTTTGTCATTAGGTTTCAAATTTTGCATCAGGACGACGTTGACTGTAGCTCGTTCAGACAGAAACTCATTTTGTTTGCTGTGATCTACAGCATCACCATGAAGATTGCAGAATGCAATGCATTTACTGAAAATATCATTAGTGTGTCCTGCAGGAAAGTACCAGGCAATTTCCACCAACCCTTTCATTAACAGGGAGCTCCTGCAGCTGCCTGGACTGTCTCTGTGGAAAAAGGTGTCATGTGTTGGGTTAATCAGAGAATTCAGTAGCTGGGATTTGGAAGTGGATACAGAGCCCAGCCTGCAGAAAAACACCATTGGAGTTTTAATCTGACTGACTGGCAACATCACATTGGAGCCATCCACTGACTTCCAGGTCTTCTTGATGTGTTGAAATGTCCAGAGAGGGAGTTCAATGTCTGTAGATGAAGGACTGGGCACCAGCAGTGGCAGAGCGTACTGGCAGGAGGAGAGTTTAGTCACCATGTTCTGCCTCAGGAAACTGTCTGCACAGTGGAAAACTGCCATCTGGACGTCCATTGGGTGAATCTGAGTGTTTTCATCTGTGCTACTATTGCTACACTCACCCTCCTCATTTAGAAAATGATCAAAATCAGACATTTCCTCTATCTCACTTGTGACAATTTCCTTAGAAAGTGTGACATATCTGGCTCTGTAATCCACTGTGAACAGTTTATACAGATACACAGAGGTCAAGTCCTTTTCTGTCTGAGGCTCCTTTCTCTGAAGTGAAGTCCTGCTTAAACTGATTGCACCTGCTGTTGTCAGTTTATGGGGATAGAAATGACTGAGATTCAACCTACTGAGGAGATTCAACAATCTTTGTAAACCTTCGTTCTTTAACCCATCTTCTGACTTTTTACTTGTACCCTGTTAAAAAGAATAAAGAACAAAATGAACACATTGAGCGTTAAAGCAGTTTGTATTTATTAAACAATCAAAGCTACAAACTCAAACACTGCTTAGTGCTCAGCCTATTTTATAATATTGTCACTCACACTTCTGGCCTCGACTCACACAAGGACAAAGTTTCCATTTATTCAATGACTCCTTAGTTTAGTATTTAAGCCCGGGCTTTAGTCTAGGATATTTGTGAGGTACTGCTTCTCTTGTAGAGCTACTGAGCATTTCTACTGTGTCATTGTGATTGCCTTTATTGTGTTTGCACGATTTTTCTGGATTTCTGGTTTTTGCCTCTTGTCTTTGCCCCTCTGGTTTTGGTTGCCTTATTTTATGCAGTGGTGGACAACCTAACTAAGTAAAAGTAATTTTTTACTTTTTGGGCAACTTTTTACTTTCACTCCACTACATTTCAGAGTCTAATATCTGACTTTTTCCTCCAATAAATTTTGAGAAATCTATCATTCCTTTTGGTTTCTGTGTGTATAAAAATGTAAAAATTTGAGTAAATCGACCACAATATAGAAATATGTACACACATGCAGTCGTGACTGGCACATTTCTTTTTTTCTGAATTCATACAAACACTTTAATTTTATAGTAAATTAGTTTCAGTTAGTTTATGTTTATGAACAGAGGCCAACAGATGAACACAATAAAGGAAAACCTATTTGTGATCCTGAGTTTAAAGCAAGTTTTTATTCAGCTTGTAACTAAGTTACAAAGTTATCTTAAACTGAAACTTTGCTTGTGTGTAAAAGTGATTTCAGAGCCACTCGGTTCTCCCTGACGGAAACTGTTTACCTTCAGTGTTTTGTGCTTATTATCATTTTAATAGACGTCAGCGTCACTAATTAATGACGTTCTATTAAAAGACTGGTTTACCAAGAGAGACGCTGGAGGACTTTCACCTGAAATTAGTTCATGAAGCCAGTCTGGTTATAAAAATGATAACAGGACATCAGAGCCAGAATTACTCTTTTAGTATTTTTACTTTATACTTAAGTACATTTGAAGGCAAATACTTTAGTACTTTTACTCAAGTGGAGGTCTAAAGGGAGGAACTTCTACTTTTACTCTTCTGCAATACATGCAAATTCTTAGTTTGGCCTTATTAACTGATGTCAGTTCTTAATGCTGCAATAATTTCATCACATTAAGTGCATCAAAGGCAACAAAAAGTCCACTTTTCTACTTTAAGAAACTGAGCACAAGGATAATCTCTGACAGTACATTATCACAAACCATGTAATCCATATTTAGATTATACATTAATCATTTTAATCTGCTCATATCAGATTTTTTCACTGTAAAATCCAGATCTTAACATTGTCTCATATTATCCATCTATTAGAATTTGGAACAACTGAAAAATTGTTGAGTTACAAATAATTTTAAAAAATCATTTTAATTTAATTTTAAATATAATCAGTATGCGTACCTCATTTTGTTGTACCTGTTGCCACTAAGCTTATTTGTGTATTTTTAAAAGTAATATAACTCTAATATGAATAATAAGATGAATTTGATTACTACATATGTTTTCTCTTAAATTTTCAATACAAAACTGGTTCACTAAATTCACCCTTAAAATGCAGCAATACACATATAATTATAAATAACTATACCTAATTTAATGAAGAATATATTATGAAAAGATTTTTTATTATATCCCCCAGTACAAGGTTGAAACAGGAAAAGAGAAATAAAGCAGTTTGACTTTGCCATCTTTAAAGTCACTAAGCTCCTCAGTACAACTCATTCTACAATCAGTTTGTCTACGGAGATTGCATGGCTATGTGCTTGATTTTATACACCTATAAGCAATAAATGTAGTCGAAATGTCTAAACTCAACAATTAGGAGAATGTCCACATACTTTTGGCCATATAGTGTTTTTTTAGTTAACTGGTAATACCAAAAATCTAAGTATTTGTTCAGTGGGTGTTTTGAGATCATATATATTTCTAGTACTTGTCAGAAAAGCACATATGTCTCAACTTACTGATTACTTACCTGTGCTGATGTTCCCATCTTGTAGCTGTCTGACACAGTTCCATATCTTGAGTCTTGAGAAGGAGCTACAGAAAGATGAAATGAAAAAGAACAAATGAGTTGCACTTAGACTTTCACATATAAAATGCTGCAAAAAGAATACGGGTGTTACTCATTTTTATATTTTCACCTTTAAGGAAAACAATTCTACTTCATAGGTCTATCATCACTGTTAGAATTAGCAGTATGAATCTCAGGGAATCCAAATATACTATAACCCAAATTCTGTAGTTATTGTGTATTACTGTAGGCAAGTGCGTTTATGTACATTTTCTTGCATTTTCATGTAATGAGATCATAGTTCACTAATAGGGCTGGACACTATTGGTTTTCTTTATCCAGCTCTAACAATGTCCTCAAAGTTCACTTCGCTATCTTTGCCATTATTGCCAACCTTTAAAATTTTGTCACAGCCCTTTGCGGTGTACCCTTTGCAGAAACCCAGCACAATGATGATAAAACTACAATATGCAGTGATTGAAAAAGATTCATCCGATGTGAAAATGATTTATTTCACTTGTAAATCATTACAGAGCCGTGCAGTAAATTGTAAATGGTTTAATTGAGCATAACATTTATTATTTAACTTTAGAAATACTCAATATGAATCTCCTCCAGCTGTACGGACAACATCAACACCATAGTCAAATTCATCCCATACTCAATTGAGAATTTTGGGTGCCACTGTACTCACAGCTATTTCAGGCCGATTTCAGAGATCATCCAGTGTTGTTGGTACATAAGATTAAGTGACCCTTATTAGTCCCACAGCGGGGAAATTTCACCTCTGCATTTAACCCATCCGTGAAGTGAAACACCACATACACTCTAGTGAGCACACACACACTAGAGGGCAGTGAGCACACTTGCCCGGAGCAGTGGGCAGCCCAATCCGCCGCACCCGGGGAGCAGTTGGGGGTTAGGTGTCTTGCTCAAGGACACCTCAGTCATGTGCTGTCAGCTCTGTGGATCAAACCGGCGACCTTCTGGTCATGAGGCTGGTTCCCTAACCTCCAGCCCAAGACTGCCCCTACACAAATAGAATCCTTACGAATCCTTAATGCACCCCCACAAAACAAGTCACATGCCGTGAGACCTTGTGATGCTGGTGACCTTCTTGGAATTGCTGGTACCAATGACGAATGCTCTAAGCTGTTAGAGGTTAACTGCCATACTGAAACATCAGAAACTCTGACCCCCTCTTTCAATTGGTATGTGATTGGTTCCTAGGTTCCTCACAGTTGTGAATATATGGCACTTTGAAATTGGATGAATCTTTTTGAATCACTCTGTGAAGCCCTAGTCTAATTTACTTCCAGCTATAAGCTATTCTGCATAACAAAGACTTTTTGTATAATTTTTAAAATCATGATTCTAATTAAATGAAGGTCATTAAAGATTTTTAAAAAAGCAAAAGTTTTCATTTGCTTACCAGCTAAATGCTGATGCTTCGGTCTTACTACAGGTTCTTCCATCTCGTTGTCTGTGTTGGTGTACCATCTACCACCATTAGCTGCTACAAGGTTGTCTATGTTCACTAAGAGCTGTCCCACCTGATCTTCTTCACCAGAATTGTTGTTATTGAAGACATGGTACCTGCTGCCACACTTCTGCACCAGCTGCTGAAGACTGTCCCCAGCAGTGCTGATATATTCCTCAATGGAGGTGTTTTTTAACCTGTCTTTAAATGTGAAGAGGATGATGGTGAACATGTAAAGTCTCATGCCAAACACCTCCACCACCCTCTGCACAGTGTCCTTTTCCTCCTGGGTGAATCGGCCCAGGCGAATCACTAGTAGGAAAGCGTGGGGCCCTGGGGCTGAGAGCTGGAGGCACTGGAGCAGTTTCTCTTTAGCTGTACCCGTAACCATTGTTGCAGTCAGTCCTGGAGTGTCCACCACTGTGACCAGTCTGCCTCCAAGTGTCACAGTCTGTGCCTCACACTCTTGGGTAACTGGGGAGGCACTGAGGCTACTGGAAAAAGATGGAATGCCTAGAAGTGTGTTCCCTGATGCACTCTTGCCTGCACCCACTTTCCCAACAAGGATCAACCGGAGGTCCTGCTGTCCTGCAGTGAAAAGACAACCAAAGAAAAATGAAGAAAGAAAGTGTGTGGAAATATATTTTTTTTCACAACCACAGTTAGTTCTGAGTTATGAACGCACATCCAGTAAAACACATTTAAAAGCACATACCAATTACCAACTGATCATTTTGCCAAATGGTGTCTTTTTCACACAGTTTTGCTGTTATTTTTCTAATCTTCCACAAAGTTTTTTTTTTCATTTAAATACATTTTGCATGAAAAATACCATTTCTGTATGTTCCAAAGAAAAACAAACAGCTCCACTCTTGTCCCATCTCCACGTCGAATGCTTTCTTCCTAAGGTGGAGCATGTGGCCAACATGATGAAATCCAAACTGAGTATGCAAGCATCCTTTATAGGTGCGAGTCAAAACTCCAGCCCTCAGTACTCTCCATCTGCAGAACCCCAGTACCGTGACTTTAGCTCCAGCACTGTCAGATACACACTTCAGCTCCTGCGCCTGTTTAGGAACCACAGCTGCACTTTCGACTCTCACGAGTGCCAGAGTAAACGGTGGATTGAACAACTACTACATTACTCTTGTTAGATGAGAGAAAACATTTTTAATAGAGAAACTGTTCTTTAGAGAAATTTGTTTTTATAGTAACATTTTTGTTCTTTCAGTACTAAAGTACATTTTGGTGCTGCAGGCTGTCTTCAAGTATAAATCATTAATGGTGCAAATAAGCAAAAGACGTTGCTTGGATGGCAGCAGATGTTGCTCCAAAACCTGTATGTACCTTTCAGCATTAATGGTGCCTTCAGAGATGTGCAGGTTACCCCTGCCATGGGCACTAACACCCCCCCCCACACCATCAGAGATGCTGGCTTTTGAACTTTGCGCTGATAACAATCCGTACAGTCCTTTTCCTCTTTGGCCTGGAGGACACGACGTCCATGATTTCCAAAAACAATTTGAAATGTGGACGCGTCAGACCACAGGACACTTTTCCACTCTGCGTCAGTCCATCTCAGATGAGCTCGGGCCCAGAGAAGCAGGCGGTGTTTCTGGGTGTTGTTGATATGTGGCTTCGCTTTGCATGGCAGAGTTTTAACTTGCACTTGTAGATGGAGCGACGAACTGAGTTCACTGACAGTGGTTTTCTGAAGTGTTCCTGAGCCCATGTGGGAAATCCGTTACAGAATGATGTGGGTTTTAATGCAGTGCCGCCTGAGGGGTCGAAGGTCACAGGCATTCAATGTTGGTTTTCTGCCTTGCTGCTTACTTGCGGAGATTTCTCCAGATTCTCTGACTCTTTTGATGATATTATGGACGGTAGATGATGATAATCCCCAAATTCCTTGCAACTGCACGTTGAGAAACGTTGTTCTTAAACTGTTGGACTATTTGCTCACGCAGTTGTTCACAAAGTGGTGAACCTCGCCCCGTCCTTGCTTGTGAACGACTGAGCCTTTCAGGGATGCTCCCTTTATACCCAATCATGACACTCACCTGTTTTCAATTAACCTGTTCACCTGTGGAATGTTCCAAACAGGTGTTTTTTGAGCATTCCTCAACTTTCCCAGTCTTTTGTTGCCCCTGTCCCAACTTCTTTGAAATGTGTTGCAGGCATCAAATTCAAAATGAGCGAATATTTGCAAAAAACAATAAAGTTTATCCATTTGAACATTAAATATCTCGTCTTTGTAGTGTATTCAATTGAATAGAGGTTGAAAAGGATTTGCAAATCATCGTATTCTGTTTTTATTTATGTTTTACACAACGTCCCAGCTTCATTGGAATTGGGATATTCATATATTCATTACATACAGACATGAATTGGTGACGATTAGCCTATGATATTATTAATAATTGGAGATGTCAGAAGAGCGGACATGATTCACTCTATTCATGCTGTTCTGGCACTGGTCAATAGGGCACACCCAGCCCGTGACAAGCAGACCACTGCTACACACACCAGGAAACAGAACAGACGGTCATGATTTCTCTCAGACGAAACCACAATAATGCCGATTCGTAAACTTAACGGCAATCAACAGTCAGCGGACTTCCCCGTTCCGCCCCTCCTGTTGCTCGCAAACCACCTCCTAAACCTCTGAAAGTTCTCGTGGTGAAACTCGTGGTGAATCGTGGTGAAACAGACAACAGACTACAGTGATTATATTAGGACGCAGTTCCAGATCTTTCCGTTTCACTGACTGTCTCGGATCTAAACAGCCGAAATCGCAGCAGCCAGCCCTGATGAGGCTAAGAGACCGTCTGTAAGGTGCGGATACTCCTTAAAAACGTAAAACATTCACAGACCTTTTCGTGCTGTAAAGAAAGACTTGAAACCCGCTGAAATACACAGACGGTGTGAAAAACAATAACTATCATTAAAACGTTTAGCTCAACTCTATCAGATGGTTGTTTTTTTAACAGTTTATTAAATAATATTACTACTACTAATAATAATATAAACAACAACTAAATGTTAATATGATATGTCCATGAGTCAATCAGATCTAAAATCGCTGATTGATAAACTGCTACTACAGTTTGTCTTGATTGAATAATAATAATTACAAAAATCATTAAAATGTAATGCATTTAAAGCTGTTTTTTTTCTCTGCACAGTACTATTTTAAACTTCTTTAAAGTTAAATTGGTTAATGTTATGTCTCATATTATTGTCTGTGTATTTCAGCTGGTTTCGAGTCTTTGCAACATAAAAAGCCTCGCCTGTGAATGTTTTACGTTTTTAAGGAGTATCCGCACTTTACAGACGGTCTCTTACCCTCACCAGGGCTCGCTGCTGCGATTTCGGCTGTTTAGATCCGAGACAGTCAGTGAAACGGAAAGATCTGGAACTGCGTCCTAATATAATCACTGTAGTCTGTTGTCTTTCAGAGGTTTAGCAGGTGGTTTGTGAGCAACAGGAGGGGCGGACCGGGAAAGTCCGCTGAATATCCACTGGGAAGTCTGCTGGCCCGCTGTTCCAGTTTAAGGTCTTCTAGGACTTACCGCGTTTGCTGGGACTGCGTGCCATCGCCGTAGCCTGTGGGCGCAGGTCTGTAGGGTCATCCTTTTAGCAGAGACATCAAAGACGCGTTAAAGCCATTTTGCTACATCATCCATATGAGGCTGGACAAGGAGTTGTGGAGTTGTGGAGTTGTGAGGAAGCCACGTCAAACGCATCGCTCCAGAGACGGAGTCTGCGCAAGAGAAAAGTTCAACTTCACAGCGCAAGCGCACTGAATTCCCAGCACTGCCCACCTTTGCCCACCACTGCCCACCCAGACTCCATTATCCGAGGTCATCATCGCAAAATGGCAGCGAGAAACGACGACCCCGAACTTTGTGAGTGAAAACGATCAAATCAGCTTTCTCTCCTGTAAAGATTAAACTATTGCGCAGTAGGGGCGTCAGTGAGGACCCCGACTCTGATTACACCGACCTCCCAGCAGAAACCCCATCAGAAAATGTTCTTTCGGTTTTGAAATGTTTGCTGTTGAAAGTTTTGAACTCTGCTCTGAAAGCCTGGATACGGTCGTCACGCTGGCGCTGCATCCTCGTTTCTTTTGTACCTGAAGTTTTCTGTCACTGAGTCATTTTGCTTTGGTTTCTTGTT
The DNA here is from genome assembly GCF_015220715.1 of Pygocentrus nattereri. Classification (NCBI taxonomy): domain Eukaryota; kingdom Metazoa; phylum Chordata; class Actinopteri; order Characiformes; family Serrasalmidae; genus Pygocentrus; species Pygocentrus nattereri. The sequence goes on along the minus strand of NC_051219.1, from coordinate 8,275,576 downwards.
TCTGTGCCTTTAGCTGATAAAGAACCAGGAGAGACCAGCAGCATGGATCGACCTCCAGACTGTAAGTACCCACCTGGAAAAATAAAGATGCATGTAAACGGAATAAATGCGACTGAGTAATGTTTGTCTGCCTGTAACAGCTGGATCAGTAGACGTGTGTGTGTTATCAGGGCTATAACATTTCTAATGTATCCACAGCGTTATTACAGTGTAGATCCAGCTGCAATCTGAGCTCCTCCACCACTTTCACTGCTTTCTCTGATCAGCCCAGGACTGATAAGCATGACTGAAGAGCAGCTTCACTGCATATGGAGCCTTTAGAAATATAAAGCAGATGAGTAACACTTTATTTGAAGGCTACCTACATAAGGACTTCATGATGCATTCATAAGCGCTGAATAATGTGTTTATGAAGCACTACTTGAACGTTTATTAAGTGCTTATGTCGGTTCTCGCAACCTGACATAAGACGTTTTATGAAATAAATGACATTGTACTGATATAATAAGAATAAACGTTGAACATATTTACAGCACTAAACATTTAAAACACTATACATAACTATTTATGTCAGCATTCTTATCGTACTGATATCAAGTTAAATATGCCTGGAAACCACCCCCTCTTCGCTCCATGGCATGGATAAGATGATTGATGCAATTATGTACAGGGTTTTAAATGTTTAGTGCTGTAAATATGTTCAACGTTTATTCATATTATGTCAGTACAATGTCATTTATTTCATAGAACATCTTATGTCAGGTTGCGAGAACCGACATAATCACTTGTTCAAGTAGTGCTTCATAAACAAATTATTCAGCGCTTATGAATGCGTCATAAAGCCCTTATGTAGGTAGCCTTCAAATAAAGTGTTACCAGCAGATGTTACACATGTTGAAAGTCACGGGAGTTATGCTTCGGGAGTGGCGCTGGCTGGGTGACAGAGAAAACGACGGAGTTGCTTCCTCAGTGAAGCCATTGTGAAAGTCCTCGGCACATTCCTTCTCTCTTCACGTCATCCGTCTCTCCTACACAGCTACTGTCTAATGTTCTGATAACAGAGGAACATTTTATCTACAGTTTTATACATTTTAGCTGAAAAACTCAGAGAGAGTGAGTGAAAAGAGCGAGAGAGAGAGAGAGCGAGAGCAAGAGAGAGAGACAGAGAAAGACAGCGAGAGAGTGAGAGACAGAGAAAGAGCGAGAGAGACAGAGAAAGACAGCGAGAGAGAGAGAGACAGAAAGACAGTGAGAGAGAGAGAGACAGAGAAAGACAGCGAGAGAGAGAGAGACAGAGAAAGACAGCGAGAGAGAGAGACAGAGAAAGACAGCGAGAGAGACAGAAAGACAGCGAGAGAGAGAGAGACAGAGAAAGACAGCGAGAGAGAGAGAGAGACAGAGAAAGACAGCGAGAGAGACAGAGAAAGACAGCGAGAGAGACAGAGAGAGAGAGACAGAGAAAGACAGCGAGAGAGAGAGAGACAGAGAAAGAGCGAGAGACAGAGAAAGACAGCGAGAGAGAGAGAGACAGAGAAAGACAGTGAGAGAGAGAGAGACAGAGAAAGACAGCAAGAGAGAGAGAGACAGAGAAAGACAGCGAGAGAGAGAGAGAGAGACAGAGAAAGACAGCGAGAGAGACAGAGAAAGACAGCGAGAGAGAGAGAGACAGAGAAAGAGCGAGAGAGAGAGAGAGAGAGAGAGACAGAGAAAGACAGCGAGAGACAGTCCTGTCCATGTACTCCTTTGTTTTGGTTTCAGTCCTGCCCCCTGTTTGGTTACTCCACCCCTGATTGTGTTCACCTGTCCCTCATTGTCCCGTGTAATTAGGCCCTGTGTTTGCCACTCTTTGTATGAATGTATTGGTCTTTGTTTGATGTGTTCATTCTGGTTTTTGTCATGTCTGTCCCCCGATCTGTCCATATCGGCTATATGAACCTGGACTGTTTTGACCACGACCCTGGATTTGCACCTAATAAATCTCGCTTATCTCAGCGTGTGTGTCCGCCTCCTTGCTCCCCCTTACAATATGCGCATATATATACAGTACTGTGCGCAAGTCTTAGGCACCCAAGACACATTTTTAAAAAATCTATTTGTGTAGTTTTTGTTTATTTGCTGAGGAAAGTGTTAATATTTGAATAAACAAAATTTATAGAATATTAATTAATAATGATTATATATATATATATATATATATATATATATATATATATATATATATATATATATATATATAAAATGTGACCGTTTATTCTGTTGTTGCTATTTCTTGATATTGCCACTGACAATAACAATAACACCCATTTTCTCACCTTTCAGTGCTGGATGTGAAATAAAACTGAGGACCAAAAGATACACAGACCTTACTCTGCTTGCTAGTTTGATTTACTCTGATTGAACTTTGGTCAGCAGTGCTGGACTGAGGCTGCTGTGTGTTAGGGGTCAGTAGGTTAGTTAGTCTCAGACACTGCTGACAGAGGGGACTGGGTTTAAGGCTGAGCTCTCGGGTTTTAAGTGCTTTATACTGTGGTGAGTTTGGTTTACTGAATTATAGATGCAGCCGTAATTTTAAAGCTCTTTTCTGAATGGATGTAATCAATGGAGATCAGCCTAATTCTGCACTGCATGCAGGGACTCTGCAGGATGCCTGTAGTATTGCTTACTAAGTGGACCCCATAGCTCACTCACACTCAGAAATGTTATATTTTATTTGGAACGTCTATTTTGTGGATTTCTTCCTGACTGAGTAGAAAGCTCTCAGTGCCTTTTCTTTTAGCGCATTCACTCCCAGATCCAAGTTTCCTGAGGCACTGATTTTCAGTCCTAGGTAATGATGAAGGAGTGTTCTAGGGCGTGTTCTCTAGAGTGGAAATGTGTGTTTTTTCCTGAGACTGGGCCTTTTTCTGGAAGATTATGATTCTAGTTTTGACCAGATTGACTGCCAGGAATTTCACTTCCGTGTTGTATAGAGTGAGTGCAGGAGCTGCGGAGTGTTAAAGTAACACTGCTTATTTTTTTATATAAATATTGAGCAGGATTGGCTGCAGCCCTGTCTCACCCCATGCCCCTGAGTGAAGTACTCTGTTCTTTTAATTCCACATTTGTTTAAATATATAAACTTAATGATGTCACATACTTCACACCTTACACTACACTGGAGAATCTAATAGAATAATAAGCCAAATGGAATTAAAAGCTTTCTTAAAATCAGTAAAATGTTACTGCTCCGGTGGACATGCTGGTTGATTAGGGTGTGTACGCTGTTATATTTAGAAATAAAGCTACTTTACTGGTACGTTTTTCGTTATTCAAGGTACAAACAATGTAAATGTACCCTCCAGGGAACAACAGTGGTTTTAAGGTTCAGTTGTGAACCTTATGTAGGTTTCTCCCACTGGGAAAGTGCATGTACACACCTTTTCATAACCTAATGTTTTAAAACAGAACAGTAAAATAAAAATCCTGGAGGCGAGGCAGGGTGTGTGGAGTCAGTACAGCTGAAAAAACATCATTTCAGTGGATTATGGTTCCATTATGTTCCCTGACTGCAAGTACTGAGATGTTCCTTGGAGGTTACCACTACAGTGACAAGAGGGGTCCTGCCCAAGTGACAGTTTCATGCCTTTATTTCTGAGAGTGTAGGGTGTAAATATGATCAGTAGTGTGGTGATTCACTAAAAATCTGACTCTTACTCAAGACACTGGATTCGGCAAGAAAGGCCTGCATTTGGGCGTTAATACAGCAGAATACCTTTCCTAGATTACTGCTCACACAGATGCCTCAGTAGTTGTTGGTGTCAAATTTCTCTCTACTCTTAAAGATTGGGTCCCCTGAATCTAAATCACTGTAAATTTTGCTGAAGTGTAAATCATATTAAATTAAACAACTGCACATTTTACAGGTTAATTAAAAACAGTAAACTGGGCTGACCTCTGGATCTCCACACACCCTGCCAGTTCCCTTGATATTTAGCAAAAGATGGAAAAAAAAACCACAGACTACAAAACAGCAAAACAAAAATAACCTTGCAATGAAAGAAAAATCATTTTCCAGGGCACTGCATTTTTGCTATCAGTTGTAGCATACATACATCTAACTCCTGATTATCACTAAGTGTGGAGGCATTTAAAATCTAATGCCATCAAGTAAATCAAGTTACAAAAATAAATGATGCTATGTAACTTCATCAGGCATTAGTATTACTGGAATAATCCTTTTCTATGTGGACTATTAATAACCATAATATATATGTAAAATGTAGAAAACTATTATTTGGATTAAACAAAGTCTTGTTACTCAATTAGTGACCTTCCTTAACATTTCTGTGTTCTCTGATTTAAGTGTCTATGAGGACGGTGCTGGTGGGGAAGACTGGTGTGGGGAAGAGCTCTACTGGAAACACCATCTTGGGCCAGGAGGTCTTCCACGTAGCCTGTTCTGCCCAGTCAGTGACCAAAGAGTGTATAAAGGCCAGAGCAGAGTTTGATGGTAAAGAAGTGTCTGTGGTCGACACTCCTGGTCTATTTGACACTGACCTGACAGAAACAGCAGTGATGAACAAACTGGTTGAATGTATCAGTCTGTCCTGTCCTGGACCACACGTCTTCCTCCTGGTGCTCTCATTGGGTCGCTTCACTGAAGAAGAGAATCAGACGGTGAAGAGACTGCAGGGGATCTTTGGTGAAGAGGCGCCTAAATACACCATCATTCTTTTCAGTTATGGAGACCAGCTGAAAAACCAGACCATAGAAGAGTATTTGGCTACAGCGGGAAACGAGCTGAGTCAAGTGGTGGAGATGTGTGGTGGACGCTATCACGTCTTTAACAACGAGAACATGGCAGACCGCGCTCAGGTCTCCAGCCTTATGGGCAAGATTTTTGATATGGTGTCAGAAAATGATGGTGGATACTACACCAATGAGATGTATGAGAATGTGGAAAGAGCAATTCAGGAAAGAGAGGAAGAGCTGAGAAATGAGATGCATGATAACATGCAAAGAGCAATTTATGAGAGAGAGGAAGCACTGAGAAATGAAATGTACATAGTGGTCAAGGCTAAAGACAAGGAAATAGACAAGCTACGTAAGGAGCTCAGAGAAAAGGCAGAGAGAGATGTGAAGACGAAGAAATTTCCACAGTTCAGGAAAGTCACAGAGCAGTGTCAACAGCAGTGATATAGATCCTTCTTCCTTTAATTTCTCTTCCCTTCTCCCCCTGCACAGCGTCCTCATTCTACTTTCAAATCTGTATCTACACTCCCACCTCTTTAATTTAGCACAATGAAGACAAATACTTATGCACTTCATTTATTTATTATGTTTAAAATAGTTTTCTGTTTTTTTACAGAATAAACAGGCGGTTGGTTAGTGTAGTGGGTATTACCTCTGCCTTGTAGACTGGGGTTCAGTCCCCCACCTGGGTAAGCCCCCTATAGTATACCAATAAGAGTCCTTGGGCAAGACTCCTAACACCACCTTGGCCTACCTGTGTAAAGTGGTCAAATTGTAAGTCGCTCTGGATAAGAGCGTCAGCTAAATGCCGTAAATGTAAATTTACGTTCAAGCACACTTAACTTTATTCTTCCACAAAGCACAAATTGTGTGGATAATAATAGAATTGACCACTAAACAGTATGAAGGTTCTCCGTTTACACACAAATTAACCCCATGTTAACTCTGTTACAAAACATTTGAGCATCTTAAATCAGGTGAAGGATCACTGACTGTAATTTTATATCTAACTGTAACTGGCTGTAATTGTACACCATCTGTTGCTGCAGAATTAATCAGCTCCCCTTTTACTGCATTGATTGTTGTCCATAAATTATTTGAGTTTTGGTCCATTTTCAGCACAGCAGTGACACTGGCATGTCGGTATGAATGGCGCTGGTGATTTTACCTTCATAGAATCACTGCTACATTGTGAGTGGACCATCACCCAAAAAAAATCCAGACGAGTTGCTCCGTTGTCAGAAACTGACCATTGATGAAGGACTAGAGGATGACGAACACAACCTGTTCATCATCAGATGTTCTACAGTCTCTAATTGCACATTTACTAGTTGTGTGTTTCTTATTTAGGATTTTGTAATGAATGGGTAAATATAAATTAAGCGTTTAACTGTGTCCTGAGAAGATGAGTACAATTTCAGCCAAGTTTCAAACAAGTGTCATTTCTAGGGACAGGCCTTGTGTCATTTCTAGACTTCTCCGTCCATGCTTTTAGAATATTTTCTTCATCTGAGCCCATAGGTTTTAACTGGGCTTTAGATTAACTGTGTGGTCAGTGAACCATAGTTTAGATTTGGGAGATAAGCTTTGGGTCACTGTCCTGCTGGAATATATAACCAGGACCCAATCGTCCTCATGTCAGATCTAGCCAGATGTCAATCTTCAACTTTTAGGCAAAATCTTCTTTGGTAGGATGATGGCATAACAAGATACCCAAGGGTTTTTGAATTAAAACATCCCATAACCTCACAGTTCCACCACCATATCTCCCAGCAGGGAAACTGCTGAGCAAGTTTTAGGGGAAATGTTATATAGCCCCATTTCCCATTTAATTCATTCTTTATTATTCAACAACCACTGCATCTCCAAAATCACAACATGTTGCGATAGCAAGGCATAACCTGGGGGAGGTGCTGCAGTGGGTCCTCTGTTGTGCTACCAGAAATTTATTAACGTAACATGAAAAAAGTGGAACACCCGGCTCAGCCCGTCAGTCTATTGGTCAAGACCCAAACCAAGGAAACATACCAGCTACGTTGGAAGCTTAGAGAAAGGGCAAGAAGAGAGAGCCGTAAAGAAGAAGACATTTCCACAGAACAGTGTAAACAAGAATGACATTAGCTGTTCTCCCATCATTTCTCTACCCTTCTCTCTCCATCCTCGTTCTATTCCCAATCTGCACTAAACTCCCACCTCTTTTATTTGTTTAGCACAATGAAAATATGTGAATTATGCACCTCATAATTCATAATTCACCTCATAGTTTATTTACATTCAAAGATGTGTGAAATGTGTGGAATTGGGTCAAGAAGCAGAACAAAGCATATTTACTGTAAAGTTAAATAATATTGGTACAATGTTTAATTGACAATGCATAGACCTATACATAGTTATCAGAATTAAACAAGAACAGCATTTTTAAAAATATATATCTATATTGCTTTGCTATCACTATAACTGAAGAAGTCCCACAGTGCACCTTTCTTAATTTTATCATCTAAGGTTTCTAGAATACATAATGACATATGTATAAAAGTATAACATGTTTGTTATTAAGGTGAAACACTAACAATGTTTTATGAATCTACTTGATTTCAATAAACTGTGCCTAATGACAAATGACTAAATGTTTAATGTTTATTTTGATTGAAATAGTTTTTAAATAATGAAATAATTGTTGTGTGGGAAGTAGTTTTTATGCTAGCTAGTCAGTAAAACTCCAGTGAGCAACTTTGTGTCCTTGTAATGAAAATGTAAGTAAACAATATTTTTAGGGTAGTATGCTGAAGGGTCATTTTGTATGGAGTCAAATTAGGGTCTTTAATGGTGACAAGAAAAAAAATATATCGCAAATATAAGATTAGCATTTTGCATTTTACGTTCCTATTTTGTTTCTGCAATACTTTCCCTCTTTTGCATTTCTTTCTTTTGTTTGTGCGTCACACTGCTTTTTTTTCTCGCATTTTACTAGGCTAGCTAGCTAACATGGAAAACATGGATACCAGTTCCACTATATAGCCAAATGGTTCCCACGGTGTCCACCGCTGTATCCCAAACCGTATTTCTTTAAACATGTTATCTCTGTAAATGGTAAAGTAAGCTAATGAACTCCTGTAAGTTAATTACGAGCTAACTTCAGTTAGTTTGAGCAGTGGACTGGGCTGGTGGTAGCTGCTTTTCCTTCTTCAAGAAATGTTAAATGAAGACTTTTAATTTAGGAACCATAATTTAGGCTGTGCATGTGGAGGTATAGTGGAACTGGTATCCATGTTTTCCATGTTAGCTAGCTAGCCTACTTTTCTCACAGCCCTGATCACACTGCACAATTTAGTTAGTGAAAACAAATCTAGCTACCGAATTAGATAATATGTCTATAAAAGTCGATTATTACCATCAATCTATAAAGTGTATATACCTGTGGTCCAGCTGGGCGATCTGGGCGTATCTGCCATGATACTAGTAAACCGAATTGCTGTGCTGTGTGACGGTGGCTCCAACTGATGACGCAGAACGTTCACGGCATGCCTTTCGCTCTTGGCCACGCCTCTTTACTTGTCAAAAAGGCTTAATCTGCAAAGCAGCAAGCTGGCTAACAGAATAGCCTGATAAATTTGCTATCTAAATTAATGTGATAAAAGCATATTTTAAACATTCCGATTTCAGAAATACTAACTCCCGTGATAAAGGATTTCTGCAGTGAGACAGTGTAGAAAGACACAACAACATGATACACACACATTTCATGTAGCCCAGTATATTTATCATATTGTTACACTATATTTCTCGTATAGTACATAGTACACTACATAGTACAGGCCAATCATATCAGACCTGGGGGTAAGTCTCTAAATGCTCGGCAAAGTAATTCAAGTCTGCAACCTCTGAAGCTGAAGACAGGATTTTAGCTAAAAGCTCATTAAAATAAACATTAAAACACAGCATGAAGTTTATGTGAAATAAAGTTCCCAATGACACTGTTTTAATATTGATGTATACTTCTATACTGAAAGATATGGACATGAATGAGAGGAGCCTCTGGAGAGAGTTTGTCTTTAGATCTGAGGGCAGAAATGCCTCCAATTAAAGACGTCAATGTAGAGCAGGAAGTGATGAACATACAGAGTTCATATTTTTAGGATATGACTGGAACTATCACGATTCAATCAGAGAACCAGTGCAGGACACAGTGAGAGAAGCAGAGGAGATCATTAGAACTAAACCAGTGGACAGAACATCTACAGTGACGCTTACACACAGGAAATTGTGAACTGTGTGAAGAAGAGAGTGGCAGAGTTTAAAGCTGAGAAATTCACACTGAAGAATGAATTCACAGTGGATCTGTCTCTGTATGTCTGTGCCATTGTAGTAAGAACGTTCACTGATCTTCACAAGGTCTTCAGAGAAGCTAATGATTGTGATTTACCTGGGAAATAAGAAAGAATTTTTCTCAATGTTTAGCCACTGCTGTGTTTGCAGACTTTGTCTGTAACAAACTCAAGCCATCTATCCTGCAGTCTGTCTATGATCAAACTGCCATTAATGCAGCTGGAAAAATGAGGGCAAATTTCCCAATGGTTGGATAGTGTAGTGGTTAACACCTCTGCCTTCTACACTGTAGACTGGGGTTCAATCCCCCACTAATGCAAGCACCCTACACTATACCAATAAGAGTCCTTGAGCAACACTCTTAACACCACCTTGGCCTGCCTGTGTAAAATTATCAAATTGTAAGTCGCTCTGGATGAGAGTGCCTGCCAAATGCCATGAATGGAAAATGTGTCTTTGCTAGTCTTCTTCGATCTTAGTGCAGCATTTGACACAATAGACCACTCTATATTACTAGATAGACTAGAAAACCTTGTAGGGGTAACAGAAATAGCTCCTTCCTGGTTCCGATCTTACCTCACTGATTGCTATCAGTTTGTTAATGTGTGCTTATATCATCTGTCCTTTCACTGTCTGTCCTCTTAAAAGTAAAGTATGGTGTTCCACAAGTCTCTGTTTTAGGACCTATACTATTCACAATATATTTGCTGCCACTGGGCACCATTATCATTAAACATAGCATCAATTTCCGCTGCTATGCCGATGACACTCAGTCATATATATCAAGAGTACCAAATGATAAAATTAAACTTAGCAAGATTGAGGACTGCATAAAAGACTGGATATCGAGTAACTTCCTCCTACGTAACTTGAATAAAACAAAGGTTCTGCTTCTTGGTGCAAAAGCAGGTAGAAACAAACTGTCTAATTTTACACTTAAACTTAATAATTTCTCAGCTGTGTCCTGTGTATCTGTAAAAAATCTTGGTGTCGAGATAGAACTTGATCTGTCCTTCGACACACATATAATTAATATCACTAGAACAGCCTTCCCGCATGGCCGCAATATTGCTAAATTAAGAAATTAATCTCTACAGGATGCAGAAAAGCTAGTTCATGCATTTATTACTTCCAGGCTGGATTACTGTAATGCCCTGCTGTCTGGATGTTCCAGCAAAAGCCTTAACAAGCTTCAGCAAGTCCAGAACATTGCAGCCAGAGTCTCACAAGAACCAGACAGTTTGACCATATTAGCCCAGTTTTATCAACCCTACACTTGTTGCCAGTTAAATTTCACATCAATTACAAAACTCTCTTACTGACCTATAAAGCACTAAACAGACTTGCCCTGGACTTCTCTTCTATTATGAACCATCACACCTACTTAGATCACAAGGTGCTACTTACTGTTAGTACCTAGAATTAATAGAATTAAGTTACACCAGGGGGAGAGCCTTCTCATGCAAAGACTCCCCAGCTTTGGAATAATCTTCCTGTCAGTGTTTGGGACTCAAACACAGCCTCAGTCTTTAAGTCTAGGCTAAAACTTACTTGTTTAATCAAGCCTTTGGTAATTAGTTTACCCTGTCAGATAAAAGGTGCAGATCTGGGGGTTCATGGTCATAGAGTATTATGGTAAACTGGGAGTGTTGGTGCTGTTGTCCACTCTCCCCTATTCGTGAAGTTTCTTGGTGTACACCTCACTGATGACCTCTGCTGGTCCCTCCACACCAACAATATCATGAGATCTGCCCATTAGCGTCTCTTCTTCCTGCATAGGCTCAGGAAGTTTGGTCTGATTCCTCAGATCCTCACCAACTTCTACAGATGCACCATAGAGAGCTTCCTCACAGGCTGCATTACTGTCTGGTACAGTAGCTGCACCATCTGCAACTGCAAGGCCCTTAAAGGAGTGAAGCCATCATAGGCAACAAACCATCAGCCTTACAGGACGTCTACCAGTCCCGCTGTCTCAGGAAGATCAAAAAGATCCGGTCAGACAGCGTCACCCAGCACTGTTCACCATCCTGCTGTCCAGCAGGAGATTTCACAGCATCCAGGCTAAAACTACCAGGTTAATGAACAGTTTCTACCCACAGGCTGTCAGGCTTCTGAACAAGCTGTGAAGCTGTGGGTCCTTCCCCAGTTACCATTTCACCCAGACACTTTGTCAGCATTATTATTATTATTGTATCATATCATCTCTGCTATGGACACTTTACAACTAAGTCACTTTAAATAAAAATAACACTGAGTCACTTAAGTCACTTTAAAATGTATATTGTCGTTATATTTTGTTTCTAGATATTTATATTTTCCAACCTGGTCTCATGGGATATATGTACCTCTGACCACTTTTTTGCAGAGCCACAAATACGTACCCTCGAGTAAATTTTGCTGCACTTTTGAGAAACAAATGTCCACTGGGGGCACTAAAGAGAAACTTACACTTTAATGTAACATTGCGATTATTTTGCCTTTGAAAATGAATGTATTTGGCGTTTTGATTTTTTTTTTAAGCTGTCAGTCATCAGCGCTATTTTAATGATAAAATGTAGAGTAATTTCGGAGCACCTGTGATGTCTGCCAGTTCATGAGTGGGCAAAGCATGTAGCTAATGCCGCCTCTAACACAGCTTCAGGTCCGTAGCTATAGCTATAGCTGGGGCTTTTCTCCTATAACATTAGTTTGGTGGATAAAGCAGATTGTGCACTTGCTGGCTACCAAGCAGAGGTTCCCATAATCTTGTGTCTGAAGATATAGGAGGACAGGGGGTACTGTCTACTCATTTAGGGGCGATTTATCTAGCTAGTCTCCTTCAATTATGTGTCCTGCAGTATGTATACATGAGATGTCAGCTGAGATTTTCTCTAAATTTTGTGTATATTTAATATATAGCAATTTGTTTTTTTATACTTTACTTATTTACGTTCTGTAGAGTGATTTTCTGAGCCTCACCACAAGCATAAATATGTGTGCAAATGGCAAATAAACTTCAAACTTGTAACATTTATGTTGTTCAAAAACCCATTCGAATATATAGCAATAAAAAAACAGTACATGTTCAAAGCTCACTTACCATCCAATAGCTTATTTATCTAATCTTCATTCTTCATTAAAGTCTGTGCGAAGTCTGTCTGGCTTATGCTTCTCAGAATGTGCAGGGTAATCTTTGGCACCCCCTCTTTGACACTGCATCGGTCTAGCTTGTCCCCCATCTCTCTCTCCAGACTCCACAGCTTCACAAAGCTCTTCAGCTCATTCTTCACCACAGAGATCAAGTCAGATAAAAACTGCAAGTTACACAGTCTAAGCACAACTAACATGAGAGAGGACCAAACCGACTCACATCTCCAGTCTGTTTGTCATAATGATTCCCTCCCTTTCAGTAAGTCAAACATAAAATATGATATTATTATATCATATTTTGGTACATCAAACCATAAAGTTTAACTGTTAAACTGTTCCCTGTTCTTTCACTGCACATAAAAAATGAAAACATCAAGTTTTGATACTTTATGGCCATATTAGTACTTGACTAAGTGGAATTTCTTTCTGTGCTGCTCAAACATACATACAATATACATTCATTCATAATCTCAATAAAGTAACAAACATTAAAATAAACAAGGTTAAGATTGTGGAGTAGAATTCAAAAGTCTGATAGGAGAAGTGTGGGTACAATTACAGGGGATGCTCTACTTAAGATGCTTTGGAAACTTTTGCTGGAATGGAGCAGTTTAAAAAGGTCCTGCGCTGGGTGTGAGATATCTGCATGGATGTTTATATATATATATATATATATATATATATATATATATATATATATATATATATATATATATATATATATATATATATATATATGAAACAGATGGAAGTTCACAACCAATGATTTTGAGTTTGGGTCTCTATCTTTTCTTTAAGATATATTTTTAATGGAATAACAACCATATATATATAGTTGTATATATAATAACAGCTATAAATAACACCTCCTCTAGGTGGTGCTATTTAACAACTCTTACATCTCACTGTAGTTCTTCCAATAAAGACCTCCTTCCTGGTCATACACGTTGTCATGTTCTTTTGCTGATTATCTCTGTTTGCTGTGTTATGCTGACCATTACACGTACACATTCCACCTTCATGAGAATATCAGACATTAAATCAGAAGATATAAAATAAACAGATTTTTACATTTTTACACTGCCACTTGCAGTTTATGTCTGTATGTACAAACACGAGTGAGAAGCTGGCAAAGAAGCCGCTAACTTCAACTTTGTTGCGGTGACTGAAGTCTGTCCTGATTGAGTGATTTCCCTCTATAATTTGATATTTTCTGCTTGCTGTGAAGAATCAGCAACGCTTTTCTGCCTACATCTTATACGGAACCTATACACTTACAGTCCACATTTGACTACCTGCAGCCCCTCTTAATCACCCCAGAGAGAGCCTGAGCATTTTACACAGAGTAAAAAGTGGATGATATTAATGTAAACCAAACAAGGAAAGATTTTTAAAATTAGTACTATGGTGGAGCTGTGAGAGACATTGATCCACTCCCTGAAATTAACGTGACCACAATTTTTAAACACCTGCATTTTATTGACATTGAGTAAATAAACATTTTCCATTTAAAATTCAAGTTCAGAACTTCCTCAAATGGCATTTGACCTTTAGGATTAAAGGGTTATGCTGAATATCAAATGCAAAATATGGTACTTTACTTCACTCTCTTATTTGGCCTCTCTGGTGTACCAGAAGACCAAAACTTGTCAAAGCCACAGTTAGACATAACGGCATATACTTCTGGAAGTTAAAGAGCCTTTGGGCGTGTGACAAAACTGCTTACGGTTCAGTAACTTCATGAAAAAGATGGCTTTGCTATATTTGAATTCCTGGTATTCTTATCTCTCTTTATATTTATTTGTAATAATCACATTATGCAAGTACAAATAAATGAGTACAGTTAAGGGGAAGTAAACTGGAACATGGCTTATTTGCTTTTGTAGCGCAAAAATAAAATCTTTAAAAAGAGCATCTTTCCCTTTACATATTGTTCATTTTGGCAGTTTCAAATGAGTTTAAATGTGATCTTTTAATAAAACAAACTTACATCCTTGCTAACATAACATTTGTTCATTTTGCTCTGTCAAATTTTCATATATATTTTTGAGCAGAAAGTCCCAGACTTTAAGTCTCAGAAGAACATAAACAGATATAAAAATCGGCACTGGCCATTTGTACTTTATGTCAGCATGCACTTTGGCTGTTTTCATGTCTCTGTGTGTCTCTATGTTCCACCTTAAATAGCTTAAACTGCAGACAATTTAAGATGAAATGAGCATTTTAAATGGGAACCTGACAAAGAAGCTTTTTCCCTCCATAATGTGTATTTTCTGGTCTGCTGTGAAGAGTTATCAACACTTTTCTACATACACCCTATTCAGAACCTGCCCCGTCACACTTAAAGTCCAGATTTAACTGTTTCTTAATCACTTATACCTTTCTGAAACTTTCTCAGTTTCCAGCTCAAGCAGAGATCTCTTTCCTCTTACTGGTCTTGTATGGTCCTGTATAATCAGAAGATAATTAGCTCTGGCAATGCCAAGTGAGTTGTATGGTCTATTAATAGCTTACAACCTTACTTCCAAACCATGTGTTCATTTTGTTCTGTCAAAAACATATTTTTGATCAGCTATAAATAAGAGCTCTCACTTCTAATCAAGACACTATTTCCTGGTCATACATGGTTTCATGTTCTTGTGCTGATTATCTGCTGTGTTTCACTGGCTGTGTTTACATACATGCACTGAATACAATCGGATTACAGACTCAGATTGAGATGTTTATTCTCACTCTGCTCAACAATCTGATGAAAATCCTCGTTTACATGCCCACTACAAGTAATCCGATGCAGAATGACGCACATGCGTGGAGCAGCACTGAGAGTGACCGTTACCATGACAGTGAGCATCACGTGAGGTCCAGTCGGCGTGAGATGAGTTTCCAGTTGGTGCGCTTGTGTTTTTAATGGCTTTAAACTGACGTCAGACTCCTTCTCCTGTACTTATAAAGGAAGACGTCATGCTCTGAGACACAGAAGCTGGACGTCCGTCCCGCCGCCGTCTTTTAAAGCTCAGAGTATAAACTCTGCAGACCAGTTTCAGCTCCGCCATGTTGACTGGTATAAACCTTTCGCTGTGACGTGCCGCGCATGCGCAGAACGTTCTTACACCTTCCGATTGGGAATGTAATCGGATTTAGGCGTTTACACGGCTATTATTCTTCTATTTAACAGCTTATTTAAAGTAGAGGAGGCAGTGGATAGGGCAAGATGGAGGCAGATGATCCACTGTGGCGACCCCTAAAGGGAGCAGCCGAAAGAAGAAGAAGGAGGTTTAGAGATTTACTCACCTCGTTCAATCAGATAGAAATTGTATTCCGAATGGCCTCAATCGGATTAGTCTATTCCGATTGAGGTGTTTACATGGACGTATTCTATTCCAATCAAGCTATTAGTCGGATTATTAACAGATTATCAGGCTGCATGTAAACATGGCTACTGATCTTTATCTTTACACATTCAGGAGAGAACATTTATTTTCGCATTCCTAAAAACAAGCTGTGTTCCATTCTTTGGAGTTCCAGACTTTAAGTCTCAGATAAACATTGGATCATAAACGGATAAAACGGCCCCTTATCTTAGCATGTAACTGTTGAAACGTGGAACTGTCCACTTTTTATAAAGTGTAACTTTAACACTGCACTGCAGGAAAGTTACTATATAGAAGATATACTTGTGTAATTACATGAGGCAAAACTGAATTTGAGACCCACATGTAATTACACAGGCTGTACGTCTGTAATCTATTTGTAACAGTGACTAAATCATCAGTAGTTACAGTTTTGTTGCATATGGTATTCATGTTATTAGAGACACTTAATACAAAGTGGTACTGTTTAATATAATAAAGTAACCATTGATTATACACTAAACTCATAGCTATTCATTCTTTTATATCTAACTTACCTTTTATTTGTAAACCAATACAAGGAGGCCTAGGTTTTTTGTTGTTCTTATTATTTGGGGTTTACAAAAGACACATTGCATTATTAGCCAAGAATGGAGAACACTGTGAAGATGTGATTTGGGTTTTCAACAAAAATAAAAGAAACTCTAAATTTTAATGTCTTATGTATATATAAATATAAATTATGTATATATAAATATAAATATGATATCTGGCTTTCGCTTTGCGTGGCAGAGTTTTAACTTGCACTTGTAGACGGAGCGACGAACTGTGTTCACTGACAATGGTTTTCTGAAGTGTTCCTGAGCCCATGTGGGAATATCCGTTACAGAATGATGTGGGATTTTAATGCAGTGCCACCTGAGGGATCGAAGGTCACGGGCATTCAGTGTTGGTTTTCTGCCTTGCCGCTTACTTGCAGAGATTTCTCCAGATTCTCTGAATCTTTAGATGATATTATGGACTGTAGATGATGAAATCCCTGAATTCCCTGCACGTTGAGAAATGTTGTTCTTAAACTGTTGGACTATTTGCTCACAATGTTGTTCACAAAGTGGTGAACCTCGCCCCGTCCTTGCTTGTGAACGACTGAGCCTTTCAGGGATGCTCCCTTTATACCCAATCATGACACTCACCTGTTTCCAATGAACCTGTTCACCTGTGGAATGTTCCAAACAGGTGTTTTTTGAGCATTCCTCAACTTTCCCAGTCTTTTATTGCCCCTGTCCCAACTTCTTTGAAATGTGTTGCAGGCATCAAATTCAAAATGAGTGAATATTTGCAAAAAACAATAAAGTTTATCTGTTTGAACATTAAATATATTGTCTTTGTAGTGTATTCAATTGAATATAGGTTGAAAAGGATTTGCAAATCATTGCATTCCGTTTTTATTTATGTTTTACACAACGTCCCAACTTCATTGGAATTGGGGTTGTAGAATCAGTAGTGTGCAAAGACACAGTCAATTAAAATGAAACCAAGTCATCTCTGACACACATATTACAAGCTTTGGTTCAGTAAGAGAAGTCTTGGTTGAATTGAATTGAATTGAATTGTAATGAGTGCAGGTGATTTTACATCTGCATGTCATATGAATATCTCACAGTAGTAATTTATTACTTTAAAAAAAATTAAAATAAATAAAGGCATATATTATCTATCAAGCTAAAGGTAGAAGTATGTTCAGACGTGTCTTGGCACTCTACAAGTGATTTTAGACCTGTGCGTCCATATAGATGACTCACAGTAGCAATTTATAATTCAACTATGGCACAACTTACCAAATTAAAAGTTTGTAGTATGTTTGCAGAAGAGAACGTTTTTATACATTACCGGCACTTTATAGACGGTCTCTTACCGTCTTCAGTCCTGCTGCGATTCCGGCTTTTTGATTAAAGGTACTGATTGAAAATGGAAAGATCTGGGACTTTGGAGAAGTAAAACGACTGTAGTTTGTTCTGTTTGATTGAGAAATGTACTTTTAGACTTCAGGAGTGATTCGTTGTGTGGGAGCAGTAGGAGGGGCGAAAGGCGAACATCCAACATCCACTTCACTGAGCTCTTCGAAAGCGTTCAGGCAGCTTCCAGAAGGAAAAGCTCCCAAAACTGTGAATATCTTTACAGACATGGCTCCCCGGGTGTCTGGTAAGTCTCCTGGTTTTCCTTTAATCGCTTGTGATCTTCATTATTTTGACTGGTGCAGATTTAGATCCGTTTTATTATCGTTCTTGGGGCGCCTTGAAGTCTCAAACAGGCCACGGGGTTTCTGTATCTGGCGAGGAGGATTTTACTGCTGTGCTCTTCTGGCAAGAAAACACGAAATGTTTGAAATTCAGTCAGATTGACAGTTTTTACATGCTGATCTTTATATTGGCTGAACACAACAAACAGCTTCGCGCTGATATGTTGTCTCTCCTCGTCCATCAGGAACGAATCGACAAATAATTCAAACTACATTTTTTCAGCTGAGACGGAGCGGCTATCTAAACACACTTTAAGCGCTTTCTCTGGTGTTTCGTATCAGAGAGAACACAACATAAACGAACCACAAGTTAGAACACCAGACTGTAGAACAGCTCCACACAAACACCTTTACGAGTCAAATCTAATGATAAACACAGCGATGGTCAGAATATAAATAAAACACAGACGCTCTAGATTAATAAAAACCTCATACTCTACTGGCTTTCCTCCATTTACATTAATAAATCTATAACTGCCATCCTAGAAGCACGTGATGAAGGATTCAGTGGTGGGAAGTTTTAGTAATGTTTTCTATGCAGTGACAGAACAGGCGACCTAATAGTTCAACAGTTCAACTCGCTCTCAGTCACGCGACAGTTAGTGGCCAGTTAGTCATAGACCGTTTAGGTGACTGGCAGACGAGACATGGTTGACTCTT
Organism: Pygocentrus nattereri; assembly: GCF_015220715.1. NCBI lineage: Eukaryota > Metazoa > Chordata > Actinopteri > Characiformes > Serrasalmidae > Pygocentrus > Pygocentrus nattereri. The sequence continues at coordinate 8,257,081 of NC_051219.1, read as the reverse complement.
GAAGAGGCCAGTTTGTTGACCCCTATTTAAACTACACCAGACTGACTGATGAATTTACTTTAGTTAGAAATTAGAACTGGATTAGAATGATGGTGATGAGCTTTAGGTCACATACTGACTGACCATGTAGGCCTTGATAAGAAACCCATCATCATTCAGCTGCAGACAAAGAGCTTTTCTGATGGCTTCTCTTTTAAGGTGGACATCCTTCGCCTGCACATGTCGACCGCACGTGTTAGAATATAGAAAAAACTTCAACTGTTAAAAAAGGGACATTAACTTGACAACAAGGAGCAGATAAAAGAAAGACATGAAGATCAAAATCCTGATCATCTTAGAGACGCAGAGAATTTTAATGAGGATTTTCTAGAAATAAACTGATCCTGTGATATCAGTGCAGTGGACGCTGGTTTGTAGATTTGAATATTTTGAGCTGCTTCATTTCTAATAATTAGGACTCTGACAAACTGACACCCAGATCTCCAGATGTACAGTCAGCTTTAGTGAACTCAGGCCGTCCAGAAACCTTTGGTCTGGAAAACATGCAGTATCTTTAAGGAGCTTTAGGAGTGGCTTATACGAAGCTGCGCCGTGGCCGTTTTCATTCTGGCCAAAGCGCTTTAACTGACGTTTTCCAGTCCTACTAGAATATTCAGTAAACACGCGCTAGAATTTTCCTGAGAAAATTAGCAAAACTATCATTAGCATATTGTGGCAGGGGGAGTTTTTTCTGGATCAGATCATTTGTGGCGCATGAACAGCAGACAGTCTGACCGTCATCATCATCTCATGAATGAAGAGCTGCTGAGGCTCATCCATGTGACAGAAACAGATTCATCTTTAAACAATAAAGACATCAAACTGACGAAGGTGAATCCCGTCTACATGAAGAACAAACCGCCATCAGTGCATCCAAAGATGTGCAGAACTAAAAGAAAGATGTTCTGGGTGTGAATCGCTGAACAGCTGACTAGAACTTCCACAGCACGAAGCTCACAGTCCAGTAAAAAACGCTTCTGCAGTGTTTCTATTTGACAGATCCTGACTTCTCAGTACAAACATCTTCCTGAAGGACTTTTCCACACGTCTGTTCCACACGGTCCACAGTGCCGTGTTGTTTCCTCATCAGGAACAGCATCTGGGATCATTCCAAAGCAGTCTGCATGGAGCCAACTTTCCCAAGTTCCCCATTCTCTATAATTAGCCCAACAGAAGAAAGTGTGTGAGGACAGCACCACCAAATTTGAAACTCTTAACAGTTTAAAGTTTGTGCGTCAGAACCATTTTCAGAAAATGTCTTAAAAACATGAATCAGTAACACAAAGCAGTGACCACACCAGAAACAACTGTCCAGATCTGTAAGTCATGTGGAGGAAACACAAGAACAATTTATTTCTAGAAACAATTCATTAAAATTCAGCCGAGGCTCATTTTATTAAACTAAAGTTTGTAGTGAGTTTGTCCTCAATGATGTGAAGCCTGGAGCCAATTCAGCACATAATAAATAAATAAATAATAAATAAATAAATAAATAAATAAAACAGTGATTCTTAATGTCAATATTAGCAAAACTCAGTGTTTAATTTTGTTTAGTGAACCAGAACAAATTTAGTAACAGACCAATCACAGCTCAGCACGTCATTACTTGCGAAAGGCTTTTAAATCATATTGTTTTTCATCTATTATTATTATTTATTGTTGTTTTTTGATATGTATGAAGTTAATGTAGATTTATTTATTCAATAATAAAACAAAATTTGATTTATTTTAATGTATAAATAATAAAAGTAACAAACATTATGGTCATAATAATGTTCATTATTTAAAATAATGATTATAATTATTCTTATTGTAAAATTAATTAATGACTAAATAATTTTAGTAATTACTCTAATTTATTTATTTATTAATATGTATTTGTGTTCATTAATATGTATTTTTATACTATTCTGTTTGTAATTAAGTTTTTTAGATTAATAAAAAAAGGTAATATTTTTTGTTTATCTATTTACTTATTCAATAATATAAAAATGTAATTTCATATTTTTGTCATTTTAATGTTAAAACACTAACAATAATTATAATTAAAATACACTTATTTACAATATTGATCATTTTTATAGCTGCAAAATAAAAACGGACCAAATAATAATTGTTATTTTATTGATTTATTAATAAGTATTCAAGAATATAAGAATGGAAAATGATTCATGTTTTGTTTGTATAATAATAACAATTAATAATAATAATAGGTATTTAAATTATTAATTCAATCTTAATCTTAATTATTTTAATATTTATTGTTAAATCTGTGTGTGTGATTTTATTTATTAACACATTTTAGAATAGAATAAATTACAGAAACTGCTTGTTTTTTTATTAAATCTTCTAAAACTTTCCGTTTAATTCAAATTAATTAGTTAATTCTTTCATTTTATTATAAAATCTGTCTGATTAAAGGAAAAACAGTGTAAAGTACTTTAATGAGCTGCTGAGTCACCACAAGCCATCAGAGCTTCAATCTGCCTTGAACTCTGCAAGTCTCTACAGATGTGCTGCAGGACCCCTCAGCTGGTGTTTAATGGTGGTGGTGGACAGTGCTGTCTAAAACATCTGTCCACATCTCCCATAGGTGTTTAACTGGACAACTGGCTATTCTGACCATCACTTTTCCAGCGAGCTCTGAAATGTTCAGTGGTCTTTATGAGGGGTTCCTGCCCTACAGCCCTACGTTCTTCACTGACGTTCTCAGTCTCCTGAGGAACATCTGCTCTTATGTTTTACTTCACAGATCACAATAACGCACAAACATCTATGTGTTACTGACCAGCCCTGTTTACTAAAGTCTTCCACACAGATCTAAATGCAGAGGTCACTTCAGTCTCTGTTCCTATTAAAACACTGTCCAGTTTAGACGTCTGTGTGACTGAAGCTCCATCTGCGCCCCTAAATTATCCAAAATCAAGCTCAACTGGGCTGCTCAGTGTTTCATACTTGCCACAGAGTCTGATAGGAGGTTAAATGCTTTACTGTATTATCTAGAACACCTGTCTGGAACCATCTGCACTCGTTATGTTTCTCCGATTGTTCATTCTGACTATAATGAGCCCAGACTGTTAAGTAGACTAAATTATCCTGAGCCTGACAAAGCTGGGATTTACTATGATCACCTTAACCTGTTACCATGGAAACCATATTGTCTATAGCTGAGTGTTGCAGTGATGACCTCAGGCTTTCACCATGAAGACCACACCACCCCTTGGTTAAAGTAACTGGGCTTTGATATGATAATTTCAGAATGATTTCATGTCCACAGACTTTTATTATTGAAGTGTAGTGAAGAAAAACAATGTATAAAATGATTTAAAGGCATTACATAAAGTACATATCAAACTCAAACTGAATACAGAATAACTGACCATGAGGAGGAAAACTACAACCACGTATACTATGTATCTGCTTAAACAGTGCAGATCAGAAAGTCTTGATTTCTAGAGTGAGTTGATGAAAGTCTGTCAACGTTTCCACTGGTTTGAGAGGGTTGATGTTGAGCCCAGGTGCTTTGGGAGGAGGAGAAGCACCTTGTGTCCTGCTAAACAATGTGGGGTCGTCCTCAAATGTCAGGAGTTTGACAGACGTACTGTCCAAGCTGCAGCCACTGTTATACAGGAAAATAACAGACCAAACTTGACCACCAAGGCTGGTTCTATGAGACGTCGTCCTCTGCTCATAAGCTCTGAGTGTGAGAGGCTCCTACCAGTTAATGTGTGGATCGTCTTCAGATGCTGTAAAACACAGAATAAGACAGAAAGTCAGACATGAAGACAGTTTTTACAGCCAGTCAGACTCAACATGCAAACTTTGTACAAGCCATCAAAACACACAAGACAGAACAATGAGACCCTCACAAAGCCATTAAAGATCTCTCGCTCTCTCTGTTTCTCCTCCTGGTGCAGGAGCAGGCTGGTGAGCAAAGTCTGAGCTCCAGATTATTCCAGATGAACTTCCACTGGGTGAAGGTCTGGATGGACTATGAACCTGGATCCATATCACTGAAACTTCCTTAAACCCTAAATTAAGATCTGACCTGTTCAAGTCAGGATTTTTAACAAGTTCATATTACAGAATGTTGCTACTTCCTCTAGTAAGTGAAGGAAGATCTCCTCACAGCAACCCTGCAGTCAGAACGGTGCTGGCAGTATATCAGTCAGAATTACTGGGCTGATATTAAATCTATTTAATCTGTCCATCTTCACATTCGAGCACATCACTGCCACTTTAACTCTTCAGTCCTTCCAATCTTCAGATCAACGAGTTACAGCTGCTCCCAACAAAAGGTCCCCAAAGGAGTCACTGACAATATGTTACTCTTCAATATATCAAACACCACCAGCCCACACATACAGTACTGTGCAAAAGTCAGAGACCACCTTATTTACTTAATACCCAGTCAAAACAGTCAATAAGCACAAGTTATTCATCTTTCAGGAGAATTTTATGAGATTAGATAAACGATAATGTACTTGAATAAGGAGGAGAAATTCAATGTAAAACAGGTAAAAAAAAAAAAAGTCCCAAACCATTAAAAAGATTAAATTCATGAGATTAAATTTATTTAAAATTTTAAGATAAATATTAAAAGATATTGAGAATAAAAGATCAGGACTCTGAAGGTCAAGGTTCTGTTGGAATCAGGTTTAGATCAGCTTTTCTGTGAGCTGCATGTAATCAACAAATGCAAAGCAGGTCAGTAACTTACTCTAGTTTCTCCAGTTTATAGTGAGGATCTTCTAGTAGAGCAGAAAGCATCTTCTCTCCTGACTCTCCTGGTTCATTGTCATACAGATCCAGCTTTCTCAAGTGTGAAGGATTTAATTTCAAAGCTTTAACCAGAGCTTTACAGCCTTTCTCTGTAATAATGCAGTCCCGTAATCTGTAGAGAGATGGAGAAAAACGGCCTCATATTTACGGTTCTGCACACAACTTCATAAACAATCTATACAAACACCAACATCTCAGACAAGCAATTAAGAAGAAGAAAAAACTGCATAATTGAATTCATTCTGTATGATCCTCTCATATAAACAAACACACATCAAAGAAGAAAAAAACACAGAAATGTAGAACATGATATTTTGTGGGGGAGATTTTTTTGTTAGAGAGACATGAAGTGAGAGATGAAGTGTTTAGGTAAAAATGTAACTTCTCACTTTATTATTATAAACAGAAAATAACGTACAGTAAAGAACCTCCCCTTTGGGGTGAAATGGTACTTTGTCAGGCGCATCACCAACATCATATTAAATAAACTCAATGAAATAAACTCAGTCATTATTCATCAAAGCTGTGTTTGGTCTGATCTGATCACTAAATGAACTCGTGCTAATTTCATACAGTGTTTTTTATTTATCAGTTTCAAACTCACATCTTGTAAAAAAGCTGCTTGTATTCTTACCCTGAGCTTTGGTTGACTTTAGCCTGATAGGGGTCCACAAAGTCTGTTCTTACAAACCCCATAAAGGACGGGCGGCACAGAATAGCGCCCTCAACTGATCTCAGCACGCAAACGACTCTTTCCCACCGCTGACGCGGCTTTTACTGATCTATTTACTAGTGCAGACCTTCCCCAAACCCCCACATCCTTCCTCCAATGACGCCAATACACACAGACACAAACACACAGATACAATATATACAAAGTGCTCGCTGCACGGAAATCAACAGACAGATTCAACCCTCCCGTCCGCAGCTCTCCATGAGCGAGAGGTCAATGGCGGAGAGGTCATGTGCTGAAACAGACACGCGGAGACCCGGCGCTCTCAAGCTCCACGTACAGCTGCTCACCACTCGTCGGTTTGGCTAGCGGTTGAGTCCTGGGTGACACCTTCCTTCCTTCTGTCTTTCCGTGAAAAAATAAACCCACCAGCGGCAAAAGTCCAGATCCAAACAGATCCGAGGCGAAACTGCCCGCGCTCAATCACCAGGCCCGAGCTCTCTCTCCCGCCATCTTCCTCACGCATGTTCTGGATTCTCCTCTCCGATTGGTAGACTGGCCCATCTCGCCCCGCCCACAGGCTACGTGGTTTCACCAATGACAATCGGAATTGGCGGCTTTTCCACCGGCAATCCATTATGAAAGTCACAGGTACAGTAAAATATACTAGACGCGCTTTCAATCTGATAAATGACTCGCTATTAACTCCCCAACACTATTATCAATATCATCTACAGCACTAATAACAGGAATAAACATAGAAAATATCAATATTACTAATAAGCTGTTCACATGGCAACTCAGTATAAAACTGGACGAACTCGTTTTATATGAACACGGACATAAACAAACACAGCAACTGTTCAATTTACAGACATTTTACACTTTTATGTTCTATACGACTGACACACCCACAAAACTATACAATACAAAACTAGTGCAGAAGCTGCAATAATACAGCATTTAATACTGTTATTACAGTAAAAACACACTAAACACTGTTTAACATTAGGAGAGGAAGAGAGTGTTTTAGAGAGAGAGAGACAGAGAGAGAGAGAGAGGGAGTAGAGAGAGAGAGAGAGAGAGAGAGAGAGAGAGAGACAGAGAGAGACAGAGAGACCGACAGAGAGAGAGAGAGACAGAGAGAGACAGAGAGAAAGAGAGGGATAGAGAAAGAAAGAGAGAGAGAGAGAGAAAGAAAGAGAGAGAGAGAGAGAAAGAAAGAGAGAGAGAGAGAGAGAGAGAGAGAGAGAGAGAGAGAGAGAGAGAGAGAAAGAGAGAGAGAATGAGGTGATGAATCTAGAAGGAAGAATGTTCCAATATTCCTCGTGAACGTTGTTCAGGTCTGACCTGCAGCTACTGAAAACGCTTCCTACAGGTTATGCTGTCAAAAATCCAAGAGTTCACTGACTTGTATGTATGTATCCAAAAACAGGTCACGTATTTCATATTTAACTTTTAATCTTAATTAAACTTTTAACCTGAATAAAAAGATGGATCATATTCTAAATACTAAACAAAGAGATTCTAAACACTGTTTCTCCAGACAAATGGAGGAAAAACTCACTTACTTTTAAAACTCCTTGAATAAACAGGAGTGAAGAAGGTCTGAGTAAGTGGACTTCATTATTATATTTTAGTATTGTTTTGGAGGACTTGGACTTTAGACCAGGTTTATTTAAAAGAAACACTTCTACTTTTGATTTTCAGAAAGAAAAGACGCTTTTTACTCCTTATATTTTCAGTAAAGAGTAAAATTACTACAAGTACAAATAAACATGTCTCTCTCTGCAGCTACATGCAAATGAGCTCTCAGAATGAGCCAATCAGAAGGAGCAACTCCACAAGCCCTCCATCTGAGACCTCGTCACCACACCCCTCACTATCCAGAACAGCCAGATAGGCAGATGAGGCACCGTAACAACCCCAGCCTCCCGCCAGCACCAGCACCTATGACAGGAACACACCCTGCACCACTGCCCCAGGGCCCTGCTCCACCTCCCCATCAACTCCAGACCAGGCCAGGAGCACTGACCTACGCTCAGACTGTCAGCAGACCAGCAAACTCTAATAACTCTGAGCTCAGAGACACACAGCAGATGCTCAGCCAAATCGGCACTAGTCTAATGGGACAGGGTCTATGGTAAGAGTCACATTACCATAAAGGTAAAGGACATTAAAAAAAGTATATAACTCAATTTAAGTTCAGTGGTTAAGACGTCAAATTCTACTTTCAAAGTATTATTTTATTTATTTGCATTTCAAAATAAATGAACAGTAACACACTTCAGCTTGAACAGAATGACATCTTTTCACATTTCTGTATGGAATATTTAAGGTTTAAACTCTTCATTTGGGTTAAAAAGTAGAAACCCTGATTTTTTAAAGAAAGTAAGAAATGTTGATATATTACTTTTGCAGGAAACATGGTATAGAGGAGAGGAACCCACTGGTTGTCCCCCAGGCTACAGGGAGTTAGTGGTCCCCTCCACCAAGTCAAAAGGAGTGACTCAGGGTAGAAACTCAGGGGGGATGTTCACATGGTTTAAATCAGAACTAACCAATTCTGTTTTATTTAAACAATAAAACAAGGACAAAATAATCTGTGGTTAAAAATTAGTAAGCAATTAATCCCAACACCTCAAAATCTATTCCTTTGTGTGAACGAGGGGCTCCTCACCCCCCATATTTAAATCTAGAGACAAACTTGACCCAAACAATTATAGAGGAATCTGCATGACCAGTAACCTGGGAAAGGTCTTCTGCAGCTTCCTCAACACTCGAATAGCTCACTTTCTAAAAGAACATAATGATCTAAACAAAAACCATATTGGCTTCTTACCAAGTCATCAAACATCAGACCACATCTTCACTCTTCATACACTAATCGATAAACATGTAAACCAAAATAAAGGCAGAATCTTTACGTTTCATCGACTTTCAAAAAGCTTTTGACTGAATGTGGCACAATGGATTATTTTATAAACTCACTGAAAGTGAGGTGGGGGGGGTGTACGATGTTATTAAATCTATGTATTCTCACAGTAAATGTGCAGTGAAGATTGGAACTGGGTTCTTTCCACAGTCGTGAGGAGTGAGACGGCTGCAGCCTGAGCTCCACCCCGTTTAACATGTACATCAATGAACTGGCTGGAAAACTTGACCAGTGTGATGAAGAACCTGGACTCTCTATGGGAGATACAACAATTAAATGCCTCCTCTTGGTGGACGACCTCGTCCTACAGTCACCTACCAGAGAGGGGCTTCAACAAAGTTTAGAAATCTTGGACAACTGTTGTACAAATTGGGCTGTAGAGACAAAGAGAGAGAGAGAGAGACAGAGAGAGAGAGAGAGAGAGAGAGAGAGAGAGAGAGAGAGAGAGAGAGAGAGAGAGAGACAGAGAGACAGAGACAGAGAGAGAAAGAGAGAGAGAGAGAGAGAGTGAGAGAGAGAGAGAGAAGAGTATGTATGGTTATGATCTGCACGTCACAAAGACCAGAAAAAATATCTACTATTTAATTCCTACGTACAAAGTGCTGATCAGAGAACATGTGGTTTCTGTGTAATTACTATGGACAAAGTTACACTAGTTTACAGTCCTGTTACTACAATGTTACAACACTGTTACAGAGAACTTACCAGTAAACATACCAAGTAATACTGAATGTGTTACTGTACTGAAATAAAGGGACTTAATCTCATTTATTCTACTTCTAATTTAGATCTACTTCCTCTGTCACATATGCAGAAACTTACAGAAACACTGAATCACTAAAAGCTGAAATATTCCTGGAATTTCTCACATTAGTTACTCTGTACTTACACACTCAAATGGATCATTATGCACTAAATATTACTAGTAAGTCCAACAGATCATTAAATCCTGAGGAGGTAGTTACACATACCTGATACTCTTCATGTAGTTTTAGTAGTTTATGTAAATTAATATATATGTTCAAAATACGTTCCAGAAACCACCAAATATTTACTTATTAAATACTAGTTACTTACTGTAACATCATAAAAAGATCTACTCAGTTTCCAGTCAACACTCTCATACTTTCTCTTTAACCTGGGAACCTTTTAAACACTATGAAATCAATGAATAATCTGCTGAATATTCTAATCTGTTAACGCTGCACAATCACAAGACGACGCCCGCGGATCTTAAACATGGAATCTGTTTAATTATCAGTATGTAAGTCCAAGTAAAACACAATCTCAGGAAAATCCAATATTGTAGTCCGAAAACCAAACAGGGCTCAAAAACTGGAATAACCAAAACACACAGGCAACCGGAGCAAAAGGCCAAACCAAAAGAGGGAAATCCAGAAAGCAAAAGGTTCAAGACACCAAGTCAAACGGTCAGAAAATACTGGACAGCAGTAAAATATAACACCTCACAAAGAGCAGAACAAACCGGGACTATTTAAGCTCTGAGACAAACACACGCACAGGTGACCTGACCTAGAAATCAGGTGACTGAGAACAACGCAGTTACACCTGATTGGAGGAACTGGTGACGTCAGCAGGACTGGAATTAAGGGAAATGGAGTCCTGGAGCATGCTAGCCAAGAGAGGAGATCCCAGAATTTTCCCACAGCAGTGAAATACATGAAGGTACTGAAAGGCTGAATCACAAAAACCTGAAATACACCTGGTATTTCTCACAACAGCTCCTCTGAAGTTAAAAGGTAAATATGAAGGATTTACAAGTAACACTTCATATTTACCTTTAACTTCTGAATAAGTGCAGCTGGAAGTAATTAGTAGTGTGTTATGTAAAAAAGATATATGTGTAAAGTAAGAACCAGAAAATTACTGCTAAATACCACAAATTTACCTTCATTAAATATTAGTTGACTTTATTTCTGTAAAATAAGGATCTACCCAGTTCTCATTCACCAGTCTCACACTTTCTCTTTAAAGGGGAACTCCATCCATTCAGCTAAATGAATCAGTCATTTAACGCTTTAGATGTAAAAATCATTCAGAGCAGTTTGGAGTGAAATGAGCCTTTCTAAAGAAATTTACAGTCAAAATTATTCACCATTATAGTTCTAGGAACCAGACGTTTTCATGTCTGCACTACAAATATCACCATTTTATCTGCTCCTAAATGACCAGTGAACTTACACGTATCTCAGAAGCTTTGATCTGTCACGCTGATCGTGGTGAACTAGTGCTAAACTGAAAAAATACGTTTTCTTTAGGTACAATTTTTTCCTTACAACGCCCTGCAGGAACCTCTCCGCCCTAAATGCACTCTGGGGAACGGTCGGACTGCAGAGCCGCAAATTTACACACCTGCAGTTTCACTGCAGCAGAAACTGGATTCTAACTAGGAAAGAAACGTTCATGAGTGAAATAAATTAGTCGTCATTAAACACCCAACACATCTCACTGTTAGCCGTTAGCTTAGAACAGACTGGCTCTCCTTAGATTTTCAGTAAAGAGTAAAATTACTACAAGTACAAATAAACATCATGTCTCTCTTTCTGTCCTTCAAACACACAAACACACACACACACATGAACACATCAAGCCCAGAAATAGCAAAGTATGTTAAGGAGGCAGAAAAGTACAATGAATTAATACCTGAGTGTCTCCAGTTTACAGTGTTGATCCTCCAGTCCAGCAGAGAGCAGCGTCACTCCTGAATCACACAGACGATTATAACTCAGATTCAGTTCTCTTAGACTTGAGGAGTTTGATCTGAGAACTGAGGCCAAAGCTGCACAGCTTCTCTCTGAGAGATCACACTGAAACAGCCTGTGACAGAAATGATATGAGATACATTATCATTACACCCTCAAATACAAACAGACCTACAAAACACTCACCAGGAAAAAAGACATTCTGACAGAAATCATCTCCCTGACTCACAAACACAGTTAACTATTACAGAGAAACCAGCTGAAGAGCTAAAAACAATTGTTTGATTTTATGTACACACACACACACACACACACACACACACACACACACACACACACACACACAGTATATATATGCATAGACAGAAAGAGACAGAAAAACAGAGGGAGAAAGAGAGAAATATGAGAGAGAGAGAGACAGAGAGAGAGAAAGAGACAGCAACAGAGAGAGAAAGAGCAAGCGAGAGAGAAAGAGAGAGAGAGGGAGTAGAGACTGAGACACAAAGAGACAGAAACAGAGAGAGCGAGTGAGAGAGAGCAAGCGAGAGAGAGAGGGAGTAGAGAGAGAGAGAGAGAGAGATAGAGACCTAGAGAGACCGAAAGACACAGAGAGAGAGAGAGAGAAAGAGAGAGAGTTGGGGAGAGAGAGGAAGGCAGAGAGGGAGAGAAAGAGAGAGAGAGAGAAAGAGAGAGAGAGAAAGACACAGACAGAGAGAGAGAGGGAGAGAAAGAGAGAGAGAGAGAGAGAGAGAGAGAGAGAAAAACATTGATGAGAAAGAAACGTTCATGAGTGAAATAAATTAGTCGTCATTAAACACCCAACACATCTCACTGTTAGCTGTTAGCTTAGAACAGACTGGCTCTCCTTAGATTTTCAGTAAAGAGTAAAATTACTACAAGTACAAATAAACATCATGTCTCTCTTTCTGTCCTTCAAACACACACACACACAGACATGAACACATCAAGCTCAGAAATAGCAAAGTATGTTAAGGAGGCAGAAAAGTACAATGAATTAATACCTGAGTGTCTCCAGTTTACAGTGTTGATTCTCCAGTCCAGCAGAGAGCAGCGTCACTCCTGAATCACACAGACTATTTCGACTCAGATCCAATTCTCTCAGACTTGAGGAGTTTGAGCTGAGAACTGAGGCCAAAGCTGCACAGCTTCTCTCTGAGAGACGACACCGAGACAGCCTGTGACAGAAATGATATGAGATACATTATCATTACACCATCAAATACAAACAGACCTACAAAACACTCACCAGGAAAAAAGACATTCTGACAGAAATCATCTCCCTGACTCACAATCACAGTTCACTATTACAGAGAAACCAGCTGAAGAGCTAAAAACAATTGTTTGATTTTATGTACACACACACACACACACACACACACTATATATATATATATATATATGCATAGACAAAAAGAGACAGAAAAACAGAGGGAGAAAGAGAGAAATATGAGAGAGAGACAAAAATATTAGAGGGATAGAGAGAGAGAGAGAGAGAGCGAAAGAAA
>NC_051219.1:8221903-8241903 GCF_015220715.1 Pygocentrus nattereri | reverse complement strand
TAATAACTGGGTGTTGTTTAGGCAAAGGGCCCAGTCTGTAGTGTAGAGATGGTCTGTACTGAGGCTGAGCTGGAGCTGTTGGTGTGGGTGAGCTATTGATGAGGGTTATTTTAGTCCACGTTTACTCAGCAGGTAAAAGTGGCCCAAATCTGATCATTTTCTCCATATGTGACACAGAAGTGAGTCCATGTGGCAGTGAGAACAGTAAAAAACTCAATGAATCTGACATTTTCAATTCCGATTTGAGACGCTTTCATATGTGGTATTAAAATCCGATACATATCCGATATACGGCAATGTGACTCTGAACAGCCAGATCGGAATTCATGTCACTTTACGTCAGTCCAACTCGGCATTTGTCATAATTTCACGCTGCTGAGGCTCATAAACATTTAGGCTCATGTTTCTGTACCAACATTTAGACGACTTATCACAACCGCTCAGTGGTCAGAGAGGTTCTGAAAGGACTGGCCGAGCGTGGCCGGAGGAGACGAGGCTGCAGCGTCAAAGAACAATTTAAAGAATCCGAGGACATGAACCGAAGAAGTGGCCGTGGCTGAATAACATGCCCTTTGAATGCATTGTGGGTGAAGAGCGCAGACGTCAATGACTGGAACATAATCGCTCCTGTGATGCTGGCAAAGACGAAACTGAAGCTCCGAGAGTGACTGGCGTTTGCTGACCATCTTGATTGTTTACCTTTGGACGAGCCTCATGAAGCATTGTTATTTTGCCTGTGTGGGTTTAGGAGCTGATCAGTTCAGACTGATGTCACACACAGATTACATTTAAAAGATATTGTGAACTGCCGAGTAAAAACATCGGATTTGGTGGGAAAATCAGATTTGGGTCAATTTTACCTGCTGTGTAAATGTAGCCTTAGTGACCGCACCTGGCTTAGCACTTACACATCTGCTGCTTCTACTACTGACTTCAGTACTTTTTACTCTGTTTTAGTCACAAAGAGCAGAAAAAATATCTACTATTTAATTCCTACGTACAAAGTGCTGATCAGAGAACATGTGGTTTCTGTGTAATTACTATGGACAAAGTTACACTAGTTTACAGTCCTGTTACTACAATGTTACAACACGGTTACAGAGAACTTACCAGTAAACATACCAAGTAATACTGAATGTGTTACTGTACTGAAATAAAGGGACTTAATCTCATTTATTCTACTTCTAATTTAGATCTACTTCCTCTGTCACATATGCAGAAACTTACAGAAACACTGAATCACTAAAAGCTAAAATATTCCTGTAATTTCTCACATTAGATACTCTGTACTTACACACTCAACTGGATCATTATGCACTAAATATTACTAGTAAGTCCAACAGATCATTAAATCCTGAGGAAGTAGTTACACATACCTGATACTCTTCATGTAGTTTTAGTAATTTGTTATGTAAATTAATATATATGTTCAAAATACGTTCCAGAAACCACCAAATATTTACTTATTAAATACTAGTTACTTGCTGTAACATCATAAAAAGATCTACCCAGTTTCCAGTCAACACTCTCATACTTTCTCTTTAACCTGGGAAACTTTTAAACACTATGAAATCAATGAATAATCTGCTGAATAATCTAATCTGTTAACGCTGCTCAATCACAAGACGACGCCCGCGGATCTTAAACATGGAATCTGTTTAATTATCATTATGTAAGTCCAAGTAAAACACAATCTCAGGAAAATCCAATATTGTAGTCCGAAAACCAAACAGGGCTCAAAAACTGGAATAACCAAAACACACAGGCAACCGGAGCAAAAGGCCAAACCAAAAGAGGGAAATCCAGAAAGCAAAAGGTTCAAGACACCAAGTCAAACGGTCAGAAAATACTGGACAGTAGTAAAATATAACACCTCACAAAGAGCAGAACAAACCGGGACTATTTAAGCTCTGAGACAAACACACACACAGGTGACCTGACCTAGAAATCAGGTGACTGAGAACAACGCAGTTACACGTGATTGGAGGAACTGGTGACCATCACCAGGACTGGAATTATGGGAAATGGAGTCCTGGAGCGTGCTAGCCAAGGGAGGAGATCCCAGAATTTTCCTACAGCAGTGAAATACATGAAGGTACTGAAAGGCTGAATCACTAAAACCTGAAATACACTTGGTATTTCTCACAACAGCTCCTCTGAAGTTAAAAGGTAAATATGAAGGATTTACAAGTAACACTTCATATTTACCTTTAACTTCTGAATAAGTGTAGCGGGAAGCAATTAGTAGTGTGTACTCTGGGGAACGGTCGGACTGCAGAGCCGCAAATTTACACACCTGCAGTTTCACTGCAGCAGAAACTGGATTCTAACTAGGAAAGAAACGTTCATGAGTGAAATAAATTAGTCGTCATTAAACACCCAACACATCTCACTGTTAGCCGTTAGCTTAGAACAGACTGGCTCTCCTTAGATTTTCAGTAAAGAGTAAAATTAATACAAGTACAAATAAACATCATGTAACTCTTTCTGTCCTTCAAACACACAAACACACACACACACATTCACATGAACACATCAAGCACAGAAATAGCAAAGTATGTTAAGGAGGCAGAAAAGTACAATGAATTAATACCAGAGTGTCTCCAGTTTACAGTGTTGATCCTCCAGTCCAGCAGAGAGCAGCGTCACTCCTGAATCACACAGACGATTATAACTCAGATCCAGTTCTCTCAGACTTGAGGAGTTTGATCTGAGAACTGAGGCCAAAGCTGCACAGCTTCTCTCTGAGAGACGACACACAGACAGCCTGTGACAGAAATGATATGAGATACATTATCATTACACCCTCAAATACAAACAGACCTACAAAACACTCACCAGGAAAAAAGATATTCTGACAGAAATCATCTCCCTGACTCACAAACACAGTTCACTATTATGGAGAAATGAGCTGAAGATCTAAAAAGTTTTTTGTGTGATACATGCATATATATATATATATATATATATATATATATATATATATATATATATATATATATATATATATATATATATATATATACATACATACATACATACATACATGTATATGTGTAAAGAGAGAGAGAGGGAAAGAAAGCAAAAGAGAGAGGGAGACAGACAGAGAGAGTGAAAGGAAGAGAGATGGAGAGAGAGAGGGAAAGAAAAAGAAAGCGAGAGAGAGAGGGAAATATGAGAGAAAAATTAAAAAATGAGAGAAAGAGGGAAAAATGAGACAGAGAGAGAGAGAGAAAGAAATGTAGAGAGACGGAAAGAGAGAGAGAGGGAAACATGAGAGAAAAAGAGAAAAATTAGAGAGGGGGGTGAGAAAGATATGGAGAGAGAAAATATGAGAGGGATAGAGAGAGATGGAGAAAAGGAGAGAAAAGAGAGAGAAATAGGGACAGAGAGACAGAGAGTGAGAGTCAGACACAGAGACAAACAGACAGAGACAGACAGATAGACAGACAGAGAGAGACAGACAGAGAGAGAGGATGAGTGTAAGAGAGAGAGCATGAGAGAGATATAAAGAGAGAGAGAGAGATAGAGAGAGATGATGATGATACTAATCTCTCTCTCTTTCCTGCATGTTCACTACCTGAATACCTGTGTTGAATATTATCCAGAGAAAAAAGATCCCAAATGGTTAATCAGCTTAGCAGGTAAACAAATGTAATACTAACAAAAAATGAATAAAAAGTTAAATAAATAAATAAATAATTATCTTCCAGCTTTTCCTGTTTTAATATTATAATGTCCCATAAAAAACTGCCGTCCGTAAAGAAATGGTTTGTGGAATTTGGTGTGGAAGAACTTGACAGGCCTGCTCAAAACCTTGACCTCAACCCCAGTTAACACCACTCTAATAAATGACATGGTCAGCCAATGGTGCTTCAACAGCTGGAAGAACATTCAGGAGGAACTTTCTGAAACTTTGTCAGCTCCACAGAAACATCAACCAAGCTTTTGTCTGACACAGTAAAAGAGGAGCTGCTGATGTTCAGAAGTTCTGAAACTATTGCTATGAGCTCTATATGGTGGAAAGACAAGCTCAGATACTGACATGAAAACATCATCCCAACAGTGAGGAACGCTGGAGGGAGCATCATGAGTGGGGCTGTTCTGGACTTGGACGGACTGACATCATCAAGAGAAAAATGAAATCTCCAGTTTATCAAGATCTCCTACAGTGAGGATGACTGTCCAACAGCTGAAGCTCAGTAGAAGAAAGAACACTCAGCTTTTCCTCTTGAATCCTCATCGTGGACTATCGGAAAACCAAGGGCTGCACACACTCTCCTGTCTACATCAACGGAGCAGAGGTAGAACGTGTGTCCAGCTTTAGGTTCCTGGGAATCCACATCTCGGCAGACCTTTCATGGTCCTTCAACACCTCCCATCTCATCAAGAAGGCACAGCAGCGTCTTTACTTCCTGAGGAGACTAAAACAAGACCGGCTGTCTCCTCAGATCCTCACAAATTTTTACAGATGCACCATCGAGAGCATACTGACCAACTGTGTGACCGTGTGGTACAGTAGCTCCACTGTGGCGGAAAGGAAATCCCTGCAGAGGGTAGTAAGGACTGCTCAGCGCATCACAGGCATGCAGCTCCCTGCCATCAAAGACATTCACCACCAGCGCTGTGTGCGCAGAGCACACAGCATCATTAAGGACCCCTCCCACCCCAACCACAAACTGTTCAACCTACTTCCATCCGGGAGGAGATACAAGAGCATCCGGGCCAGAACCAGTCGGCTCAGGTCCAGCTTCTTTCCCTCCACAATCACTCTGCTGAACTCCACACCTCGCTGATAACACTACCACTCATACTGCACACAGCGGACTATGAACACTGCCTTTCATACTACACTCACCAATCAGAGCTGTTGTTTTGTTTTATTTTATTCATCATTATTACCACTGCACAAATGTAACATTCTACTGCCATGTAAATAACACATCGCAACAGTTATTCTATACAGTGTACATCTCCAACATGTTCATGTATATATCTACACATCTATAATCTATTTTTTTGCATATCTATAAGTAATTTATTCTATATACTGTAATGTTGCACTATGCCTATTTATTGCACACTTGCACACTCTCTTTTTGCACTATTTGCTACTATTTGCACTTCTGGTAGATGCTAACTGCATTTCGTTGCCATGTACATGTACTGAGTAATGACAACAAAGTTGAATCTATCTATCTATCTATCTATCTGAATGTTGTGCAGGTCTGATCTGCAGATACTGAAAGAACTTTCTTCAGGTTTTTGCTGTCAAACGACTTTAGACCAGTTATTAAATACAAGGCTTCACTGAATTTGTCCACCAGCACTGTGAATGTTTAACTGGTGTGAACAATAAACACATGAAAGATTTTCATTGTTTGTGTGTGTAACCCTTTAGCTTTTTACTGAAAAGGGTATGCCACGGTTTTGCTAGGTTAAAAAAAAAGGAGGACAAGGAGACTGAGGACACAACGATAAATTTCCCTTTCAACACAACTATTTGTATTGATAAATCACCAAATTTACAAATCAAAATCACAGTAATGTACACTGAAAAGGGCCCAGCACAAAAAAATGGAAAAAATGATATTAATGAGGAAAAGTAAATAAAACAAAATTAGAGCTCTTTGGGTATTTCTTTTTTTTCCTTCTGAAAAAAGTCAAGAGATCTCACTGTTCTAAAAAAAAACGAAGAGAGTTCAATTCCAGGACAACCTGAACTCAGTTATTCAGCTTGTTTGTTGCAGTCCAAAATGTGTGTGTATTCTCCAAAAAAAGTGTGTTGCATATGAATGTGCAGGAATAGCTGGTTGAAGTCTCATCTGTAGCTCCGGCTCGGACTTTTCCCTATACGAAAGCAGAACGACTCGTCCACACGGGGTCTGGCTCGCCGCTCCGTTCTCCTAATAATCTGCACTCACGGGTTTCACAATCCAGAGCAGTTCAACAGAAAAAAAACAATCTATGCAACAAACAAACAACTGTTACTACTTCACATTACACACTTTTCTTTTACAGATTTAAATCTGAACGCTGGTATAAAATAACCACAATTCTCACATATAAAAAAACAAATGAAATGCCCAACAGACATGTTTCTCCCTTATGAACAGTAAAAATAGCTTCAATACTTCAAATGACCTTATAGCTCTATGATATATGACAACTTAGAGTCAAAGTGGTAGTTTAGAGGCTAATTTGCACATCACGTATCAAATTACAAGCATGGGTGTGACTAGCCCCACATACTGGTGCTAGCAGTTAGCTTGTTTTCCTCGTGCATCAACCACAACTGACAAACAAATACAAAATATTCTGCTGCTTAATAATCAAAATGAACTTAATCACAACTCCAACTGTTTTTTTCTCTCTCTCTCTCTCCAAAACTGTTCTTACACACTTCTGCCTTGAATTTGACATGTTTTAAAGTTAGAAACCGGCTAATAGAGTGACTAGCATAGCACTGAAACATATGACTCGCCGGAGCTGCACACCAAAATGAGGAATTCTCCATTAGAAACCCTCCAAAAAGAACACCAGCTTCTCCCAAAAAATCGGAAAAAACACTAATCCTTCTCACTACTTGACTGTAATGTCTTAAATCAGGTCAAACACTTCAGTTCAGTTCGTAAAAGCAGAGCAGCTGCAAGCTGCAACTCCAGCCTGCTCCGCCTTATTTTCTCTCTTCTAAAAAGTCGCCGTAACCGGTTGATCTTAACAGCGCTACGCTGCCCCCTACAGGAATGTGCTATGAACGTCAAGCAGTATAGAGCAGTAGAGAAAATGTCCTTTTGAGGTGGGTTACATGTGTTATTTGCTTTAGCATATTGTGTTTGTTTACTTGTGACTTACATGAAGAAAAAAAATATATATGATGAAATAATGCAGAAAACTGAGTGATAAAGTACAGACATACTTTTATTTGCCACTTTATGCAAAACAATAATAATTGTGTGTTGTTTAGACACAAACTACAATCTGTACAGTAGAGATGGTCTGTACTGAAGCTGAGCTGGAGCTTTTGGTTTATCAGACGATTCTTTTGAAAATCTTGATCTGTTGACTTGTTTACTGTTTACAGTGAAGGTTACCAAAATCAAAACATTTCCCTTTCAAAACTACAGCAGTCAGTCTCCTCAGATCTCAAACACTAACATAATATTGTTAAAAGAAGAGGTGATGAAGCACAGTGGTAAACAGGCCCCGTCCCAACTTTTCTGAAATGTGTTGCTGGCATCAAATTCAAAATGGGCAGATATTTAAAAACAATAACATTTCTCAGCTTCAACATTTGATATGTTGTCTTTGTACTATTGTCAATTAATTCTAGGGTTTAAATCTGAAAATCAGTGTGTTTTTTTCTCTTTGCACAGGTTCTCAACTTTTTTGGAAACGAGGCTGTAAAGTAATATAAGACAATAACATAAATTAAAAAGATAAATAATGAAGACGTAGAATTTTAATGAAACACCAAGTTAAAGAGAGGCGTTAAATGTGTGCACTGAGCTTTACTCTCTGAAAGAGTCTCTCCACGTTTTCTGGATTTTACTGAAGGTGTTAGCAGAAGGTCAGTATCTGCAGATCTAAGATCTCATGCTGGAACATAAACAGACAGACTCTGTGATGTAAGTGATGCTTTAAGCTCATTTAGAGCCTTAAAAACTAGTAGAGCCTTAAATCTATCCTGAAAGATGCAGTCAGTGCAGCGCTTTCTAATCAGGAGTGATCTGATCTCTCTGGTTAGTTTTTGTTAGGATTCGTTCAGCTGCATTCACTGTAGAGGATGGACTGAAAGACAAGCACAGATGTCCCCGTCTGTCCAAGGTTCATCTTCAAATTACTCATTACAAATATTAAAGCCACAGATTTTTTAATCAGTCAAAATATTATTGTTAGTGAAACTGCAAACAACCAAGATGCAAATTACAGTTGGGGGACAGGGCGGAGGGGGAGGGTGGTTCTGGGGGATTTTAGTCCCCCCCAGCTGGACCCCATGAAGGTCTCAAAATCAAATTCAGGTGTTTCACTGACAGTAACCTTATGATGTTAATCTGTTTGGGAAAAACAGAAGCTCACATTCAAATTCAGGGAAAGGTCTTTGTTCAGCTGCTTCACTCAGGAAATGGTGAGATTCTGTCTTTGATTTTCTTCACTAGATAGTGATGCAGCACTGCTCTGGCTCAGGGTGGCGCTGTTGCAAACTGGTTCACTCAGTTGAACCTTGATAGTCTATTAACTGTAACTATGCCTGGGACACCTCTGAACAACTTTACTATGTGCTATAGCATATTTACAAATCTAAGAAACTGACCAAGAGACTGAGAGAAAGAGTGAACTGTGCCTCATTTCTAAACCAAAGACAGAAGAGAAGATGTGTGAGATCTCAGTGAATGTGTGGAAGAGCACATTACTAAACTAGAAAAGAGCATTTCCTAAAGAAGAAGTATTAAACCAAACATTGTCGCCATTAAAGCTCATCAGTGCCTTTATGGTGAATGAGTTAGCAGCCAGTCAGTGCTGGAGTAGCCAGACAACATGTAAACCCCCAAACACCAGGGGTCATTTCACACACTGCCAACAACTATACAATGTCATCTTTTAAGGACTCGTATCAATTATTAATCTAAACCCCACACAGCACTAAAAGCCTGTTTTTACTCTGTACGTTTAACACTGAAGACATTCACCATTTAGAGAAACTGTAAATGGAGGAAAACTGCAGGTACAGAATAAAAGACCAGAGCTTCACCTAATGGAATATAAATATCCATAAATCATCACTAATCTTCCTTTTTTAAGGATTTTTAGAGAAAGTTGGTAGAGATTGAGCTCAGGTTTATTACTGGATCCTAAAATCCTTCTATTTTAGTTTTGCTTGATCTCAATGCAGCTTTCAAAACAGCTGATCATACGATTCTAATCCACCTTCTTGAAAGGTCCATTTCAACATTTCTAGTGGAGTCACTAAAGGTTTAATTTCAGAGTTTTGCTTTTTTCGTTATGCATGTTACTGTTAATGTCATCAGAACACATTAGATCAATTTTCATAGCTATGATAAATGACACACTACTGAGACTCCATTCTCCACTCCCTCTGTTGACAGGCTGACCAGCTGTGGGTCAGATATTTCTCAGTGTAATGCTCTTCACATCACTACTGTTCTAAAACAATGAATCTGGTTAGCTGTGTCATTTAGAATTGATGTTTATTAAAGTTTATTATTTGACTGAAAGTTAGTTTACTTGTTTTAAAAGATCTAAAAGGCCTTAAAGCACACGCATACCTCACTGGAGATACTGGCCTTCTGCAAAAACCCCCAAAACACCACCTTTTACTAGACAGTCAAGCTCTGTAAGTTCTTAATTCTTTTACATTATTTACTCTCACCGGCCAGTTGCTTGTTATCACAAATAGCTAATCGACCAATCACATGGCTGCAACTCACTGCATTTAGGCATGTAGAGGTGGTCAAGACAACTTGCTGAAGTGCAGACCGAGCATCAGAACGGGGAAGAAAGGGGATTTAAGGGGCTTTGAACGTGGCGTGGTTGTTGGTGCCAGACGGGCTGGTCTGAGTATTTCAGAAACTGCTGATCTGCTGGGATTTTCATGCACAACCATCTCTAGGGTTTACATAGAACGGTCCGAAAAAGAGGAAACATCCAGTGAGCGGTCAGTTGTGTGGATGAAAATGCCTTGTTGATGTGAGAGGTCAGAGGAGAATGGGCAGACTGGTTCCAGATGATAGAAAGACAACAGGAACTCAAATAACCAACCAAAATCTCTGAGGAACGTTTCCAACACCTTGTTGAAAGTCTGCCACGAAGAATTAAGACAGTTCTGAAGGCAAAAGGGGGTCCAACCTGTTACTAGCATGTACCTAATAAAGTGGCATGCGAGTGTTTTATTGTCAGATTTTTTATTTTATCAAACTTTTTCTTTTTCACTGTTCTTGAATTTTATTGTTTGTAAAACGCTTTCAGATGCTTCTTGTAGGAACAGATTCTTGGAAAGGCGTATTATTATTTTAAGGAGAATGTAAATTCGAGTACTCGTTTATATCAATGATTATTCAAAGCCTTTAAAGCGCTGTTCAGGAAAATCCTATTGACTAATTATTTTAATTAATTACAGAAAATACTGAAAGACCCACTGGACACTGCAGGACCCAATATGCTCAGTAATCTATTTCTATGGCATTTTTCAGCAGATTTTTAATTAATTTCTTCAAGAAACAGGCTTTTTGACCTATTTTCACGTAGAGTGGCTCAGCTACCCGGCACAGTCAGGTGAAAAGGAATTCCTGTATATATGCAGGGGTTTGGTGTTCAGTGTAAATGAAAAATGAAATTTGATATCTTGGGTAAAACTGTTTTATTCTACAACTGTATTATTCTTAAAGTGCTTGAATTGGTCCCATCCTAAAGACTGATAAACAGACCTTAAACCTAAACCTTAAAAGCAGTGTTTCCCATATCATTACATCACGTGCCACATGGCTGGGAGGAGATTCACTTCATCAACAAAAGTTTGTGGACACCCCTCCTAGTTACTGAGTTCAGGAGTTTCAGTCAAACCCACTGCTAACATGTATAAAATCAAGCACATAGCTTTGCAGTCTAGATAGAAAAATCACTGGCAGTAGAATAAGTTAACGTTGGCTCTTCAGTGTCTGGCTCTACTCACCTATATAGGGCGTTATATGTAGCCCTGTCTTAATTTAATTGATGACATAAAGGTATGGTGCAGATTAACTGGCACAAACAGCCGATTTTTGCATTGGTTAAGTTTTAAATTGTATAGTGGCTCTGTATCCTGGCACTGGAGAACCCCTGTCCTGCACTGCTTTAGAGGGGACACTTTGGAAAAGCAGTGATGGCTGATTATTGAATTCACAGTAATTCACTGCAAAAATGCAAAAAATGTTTAGATGTAAAATATATCTTGATGAAGCAGATGCTGCTGTAATCTTTACTTCTGTTGCTTGCTGTTGCTGTTTGGTGCTTTTCTTCTATTAATATGTTTCTTTAAAAATTTCTTCCTGCTTTAATGAAGTTCTGAAATTCTCTTCTATTCCTCTACTGTCATCATCTGCTTCAGCCACTGCTCTCCCTCAGCCCCCTGAGCAGGACACCCTCCTGTCTCATAATATAAGGCTCTGATCAACGAACAAGGAGATCCACAAAAACAATATATATGATGTCTTTTCAGATCATTTTAGGAAACCCACTAAATAAAAGAGATAAGTTTTTCTCTTTTTTTTAAGTCTTCCTCACCAAGGAACCAAAGCAGGCTCTTCCTCAGTTCCTCAATCTGCTCCAATACTGTACCACCTTCTGCCTCTAATATTCTACCATATACAGTATAACACGTTTCATTCTGTCCTCTTTTCTTTGATTGAGGTTTTAAAATAGTCAATAAAGAAGTATTAATAGTGTTAATTCTGAAAAATCTAATGTTTTTATTTGGTGGGTTTCCAAATCTTAAAAGTTTAAAAAGGTAACTGTGTCCTGAATATTGCCTGTTCAAAATGTAACTTGGACTGAACTCAGAACCTCATTTCTTTCTACTTGTATACTTTTACATCCCAACCCTGCACATTGTAGTGATTTCCTGCACCAACACATCCACTTTAACTCAGTAAGGGCTTGTTAATCAGGACAGGGGTTTTCTGGACTGCATTCCACTAAAATCATGTAATACTTTACACCTAAAATTACTCTTAAAATAAACAATACAGTAAAATGTGTGATAAGGAAAATACTCACACAGCTTTTCTGGATACTGTAACGACTGGCAGAAGCCTCAGAAGACATTCCTCTGATGGGTCATATTTTCTCAAATTAAACACGTCCAGCTCTTCCTCTGAGTTCAACAACACAAACACCAGAGCTGACCACTGAGCAGGAGAGAGGGTGACTCTTCTTAGACAGCAAGAGTTTCCTGTGTTCAAGTATGTCTGGACTTCCTGCACTAGAGAGTGGTCATTCAGTTCATTCAGACAGTGGAACAGATTGATGTATTTCTCTGGAGAGAGATTCTCCCTGAGCTTCTCCTTGATGTACTCAACTGTTTCCTCTCTGCAGTTAGAAGTGCTTCCTGTCTGAGTCAGCAGGCCTCGCAAGAGAGTCTGATTGGACTCCAGTGAGAGACCCAGGAGGAAACGGAGAAAAAGGTCCAGGTGTCCATTCTCACTCTGTAAAGCTCTGTCCACTGCACTCTTGAGAAAATCAGTCATTGTTGATTTTGAATGTGTTTGATGTTCCAGCACATTTCTGCTCTGAGAAATAAAGGAGAAAAATACAAACAAAGCAGCCAGAAACTCCTGAATGCTCAGATGGACAAAGCTGAACACCTTCCCCAGGTGCAGCCCCAACTCCTCTCTGAAGATCTGAGTGCAGACTCCTGAGTACACTGACACTTCTCTGACATCAATGCCACACTCTCTCAGGTCTTCTTCATAGAAGATCAGGTTGCCTTTCTCCAGCTGTTGG
Source organism: Pygocentrus nattereri (assembly GCF_015220715.1). Lineage (NCBI taxonomy): Eukaryota > Metazoa > Chordata > Actinopteri > Characiformes > Serrasalmidae > Pygocentrus > Pygocentrus nattereri. Next base: position 8,229,405 of record NC_051219.1, on the reverse strand, counting down.
AAAGCCAGTTTTCCCAGAGCCAGAATAATCTCCCCAGTCTGCCCACGATCAGTGTCACAATTTCCATGGTACTTTTGGTCTTTGTGTTTGATCTGAAAGATCAGGAACTGTGTGAACATTTGAGTCAGAGTCTTGGGGATCTCTCCACTCTCTGCTTCACCCAGCATCCTCTCCAGAACAGTGGCTGCAATCCAACAGAAGACTGGTATGTGGCACATGATGTAGAGGCTTCTTGATGACTTCATATGTGTGATGACTCTGTTGGCCACACTCTGGTCACTGATCCTCTTCCTGAAGTATTCCTCTTTCTGCAGGTCACTGAATCCTCGTACCTCTGTTACCTGGTCAACATACTCAGGAGGGATCTGACCACATGCTGCTGGTCGAGAGGTGATCCAGAGAAGAGCAGAGGGAAGCAGATTCCCTTTGATGAGGTTTGTTAGCAGCACATCCACTGAGGCTGACTGTGTTACATCAGACAAGCTCTCATTGTTCTGGAAATCTAAAGGAAGTCGACTTTCATCCAGACCATCAAAGATGAACAAGACTTTGTACTGATAATAATCTGCTGGTTTTAATTGTTTTATGTCTGTGAAAAAGAGACGAAGAAGATCAACTAGACTGAGTTTTCTCTTCACTGAGTTCAGCTCCCTAAAAGGAAGTGGAAATATGAAGAGGATATCCTGATTAGCTTTTCCTTCAGCCCAGTCCAGAATGAACTTCTGCACTGAGACTGTTTTTCCAATTCCAGCGACTCCATTAGTCAGTACAGTTCTGACGGCTGTGCCTTTAAAGAGGTCACTGCAGTAGATGGGTCTCTCCTGTGTTGCTGGTCTCCTGGACGCTGTCTCAATCTGTCTCACCTCATGTTCATTATTGACCTCTCTACTCCCACCTTCTGTGATGTAGAGCTCTGTGTAGATCTCATTCAGAAGTGTTGAGCCTCCGTGATATGAGATTCCTTCATTAATTCTCTGGAATTTCTTCTTCAATGTGGATTTGAACTTTTGATGACAAGCAGGAGCCAGTTCTGAAAAAAGTTTATTACAATAAACAACAATAAACATGTTAATGTCTGACATCCTTACTACAAACACAGTAACACACATTACCCTTCTATCAACCCTTCTATGGTTCTCTTGTCTAGGAACCATCAGCAAAATTAAATACCCACAGTTAATTTAGATAATAAAGGATCATCTTCCTGCTCTTTTGTCCTGAAGAAATTCCTTCCAGATTGTTTATATTGAACTTTCCAGAATTTCTCTGCTCAGTTTACTCATCACTTATAAAAATAATGAACTTTATTATGGAAAAGAAATAATGGAATGTGCTCTGTATCAGAGAAACTGTGTCAGAACAGAGCGTATATGTACAAATGGGTGGAATTAGTGATTCTGAGATTACAGGCTAAAGACAGGAATGGGGCCCCCTGGTGGCACATTTTTAAACTAGTGGAGGGTCTGGTGGTCCCCCAGTGGCACAGCTGTCTACACTGCACAAAATGATGTCTTGGAATTAAAATCATCTTCAATCTATTCAATATACCTAATTTCAATATCTAATTTTGAGATTGGAGTAAGAATATTATTAGAGTACTTAAAAAGCCCAAATTCTACATTTATTCTGTATTTTATTTTTTTATTAGTTCATCACTTATAATGTTTGTGTGGGATTTGTTTTTATATATTGACTGTATGGACTGGAGAGTGAATGGTATGTTTTCAAATTTAACAAAATATGCATAAAACATAAAATGTCTTTAAAAAAGGAAAATTTGTTTTTCCATTAGAACTTATTTCTAGACATTTTTACTTTTTATGAGTAATATTATTGAGTAAAATTTTCTCATTATATTAACAGATAATTTTACTTCTTTTAAGAAAAATCCCTGACACAAATAAAATCATCTGCCAATACAGTGAGATAATTTCACTTAAAAAATTACTAAAATAATAAAATTAATAAATTTAACACACACAATGAATCTACCTGTGTTTTCATGGGGACCCTAAGCCTCATGCAAAGACCACCACTGTATATACAGGCTTTCCAGAACTGCTCAGTGTTCCAGTGGGACAGAGTTCTTACTGGTCTGTAGTGTGCTGGCGAGGTCTGTCTGGTTCGTGTTCCTCAGGATGTGCAGTGCGATCTGCAGTGTTCCTTCTCTGACACTCTGATCCACCTCACTCTTCACCTCCTTCTCAGAGCATGCTGGGAAATCTGGACTCAGCACCTTCTTGAACCTCTTCAGCTGATTCTTCACCAGAGAGATCACTTTGTGCTCCAGTTCCTGATTGGACATAAACATTAACAGAGAACAGCTGAAACACCACCATGTCATAGTTCAGTGGTTCTCACATCAGGACCACTGAGAAACTTTAAAACTGGTCTGCAGAGATTTTTTATTTAATAAAAACACTTGATAAAAACAACAAACTGCTCAAATCACATCAGTCTACTACATATTATATAGCTGAAAACTTGTGGTGTGAATTGAAGAGGGACGTCCACAAACGAAGACTGAAGAACATTAAGGAAGTGGAAACATTCTGCATTGAGGAGTGGTCTGAGACCCCTCAACAAGTGTTCTCCACCTTTGATAAGCATTACAGAAAACAGCTCAGTGCTCTTATTCTCTCCAGAGAAGGCCAGCGAAGTGTTACTGAAGAAAACATGTTTCTGTTGTTGTTCCAGATCACAGTGTAGAAATTAAAATATGCTGCTGACCCATTTCTTTATGCTGGACATGTCACTCACTGCACGTGTGACTTATATAATATACTGACTGTAGCTCATTTTCATGAAGGCTGCCAGTGATTCTGGAGCTGAATATAGGCAACATGTTGTTATCTGAAATTTTCATAGCTATAGACTTTATATTCCAATTACCAATGTTTTTTATTGAGAAATGGGGATTTTTTTATATTTTATCATTTTTTAAATATTTTAGTTGTTTATTATGGAAAGTTAAGCAAAACTAAATGGGACAATATGTATTTGGAAAAACTGAAAAATACTGTCTAACTGTGTTATATGGTCTCTAATACACATCTACTATATAATTTACAGTTTATTCACTTTATTCAGTTCCAGTTTTAAGACATTTACATTTAGGAGGCGAATGACGATTCACAGAACACAAAAGATATTTTGCATCCTACTTAAAGAAATTTTGAATATGGGTGCCCAAACATTTGCATGTACCTGTATCTTTCAGCTGAAAAAGCTGGGTTTGTGAAAAGGTAGGAAAGCGGTGCATAAAGTAGGTTAAAAGTTTTATTTCATGAAATTTGCACGAGTGTAAAAATAAACGATGTTTGTTTGCAATGCACACCATTCTGTGTAGCTATTCTGTGTATATCTTCTATTAAATAACGTGGAGTACTGCATTTAGTGGAGACCACTAGATACTTTCACTGATACTTTGGAGCTCTTTTGCTGTAAGTGGTCCAAGGGTTCTTGTGAAAATCATAATGACCTCAATTAAATACCAAGGAATATTAGCCCAAAATCTCTCTGCCTCTGCTAGAAGGATGTAACCTGGCCATGGACAGACCTTTTAGCAAGATAGTGACCCAAAACACACATCAAAAATCCACCAAGAAATATCAGAGTTTTGAACTGGCCCTTTCAGAGTCCAGATTTAAACCTAGTTGAAAAGTTGTGGTGTGAATTGAAGAGGGACGTCCACAAGGAAAGACTGAAGAATATTAAGGAACTGGAAATGTTCTGCATGGAGGAGTGGTCCGAGATCCTTCAACAAGTGTTTTCCATAAGCATTAGACAGATCAGTGTTGTTATTCTCTATATTTAACAATTTAAATTGGTTATTAAGGTAAGTTAAGTAAAACCATATGAGACGATATGTATTTGGAAAAAGTAAACAATGGTGCCTAACTGGGGAAAGTGGTCTCTAATATACACCTGTAGGGATTTTGTTTTCCAGTCAGAATTTTCCCCTAGTCATTTGAGGAATAAGGCAAGGTAACACTTTCTCTGATAGCATATGTACGGATGAACAGAATTATTTGTGTCATATGTCAATTACATTTATTACAGGGTTTATGAATGAAGAGACCGTTACATAAAAGGAGGCCCTGAGTCGATACAGCATTCAACATGTGTGCTGATAAAGAATTTTGAGCAGGCAGTGCCAATGTAGACATGCTGTTAGATCTTAGGTAGTTACCTGGTACTAACATTAGTCTCTATGGACTCTTAACCAAATCATACATACCACTGATTAAAGATGACCAGACAGTATTGATGGGGATCAGTATCAGATCTCAGAAGGAAAAAGAATGATGTGATCTAACCCTGTAACAAACCTATCCTGAAACAGCCCTCAGTCACACTGTGTGATGTGATGTTAGCTGTGTAGGTCTTCCTGTGGGGTAGTGGAGTGTTGGAGTAGTTAATACTACAGGCTGATTGGAGATTAATGTGAGATTCTCAGGAGAAAATAAACACATTTTACCCACAATTATATGCATATACATGTACAAACACACACCTGGAATATGGACTCCAGATGGGTCATGGTGATCTTTGCTCTCTCCTTTTGGGCGCTATGGAAAAGCAGGAAAAAAAACTAAATATTAATCTACATGATATTTATACAGCATGAACCACTAAACAGACCAACAGGTAAAAACTACCATGATAAAATACATTAAAGCTGCATGAGTCTAAACTGAAGATATGTGAACCTCTACCAGTTAAATAGGTGAACTACAACATTGGAATGATCTTTAGTCTTGGGATCCCCCTCCCATTCCCACCCACCAACGCAAAGCAAGCTGTAGAACCGACGGTGACCAGTGGAGATCAGAAAGAGTTTCTTATCATTACTAATCACTGTCTTGACTTCAATTTCTAGAGATGAGGTAGACAGTTTATTAGCAGTATCTCCTTTCTATTTGGATATAGAGGATAAATGTATGGCATTATGTTAACGTGGTTTGAGAGGAGATCAAAATAATCAATACAGCCTACATAGAGCACATTGACTGTGGTCCTTTTTAAAGCTAAAGCTCTATTCAAGTTGGATTAGTTTTAACAGAGGAGGTCTGGTAAAGTTGTTTGTAAGGGGTTCGACTAGTAAAGTGAGCTCATTTAACTTTACAAATGAGCTCCAATAGGACAGAAATCACTCAACCTTGTGAAAGATTCATTCAGATATTTTATTTTTCTTATTCTAATTAGAACATCACAAAAAAGCTAATTACAGTGGTACTGTTTTAAACATGAGGAGAAAAGAACTGGGTCAAGTCAAGCTCCATTTTACCAGTTAGCCTCGTTAATGTTAATAGTTAATGATGGCTTTACCAGGTGCTGTTAAAACGTTTCCTTGATTAATTCAAACAGGACTTTTAATAATAATTAAGAAACAATGTATTTAATCATTTGGACCAGACTTATTAGTTAGCAAACTTGGAAAAACTTGGGGCGGGCGCACGCCACAATGATGTACTATCACATTTTCATTCAGAGAGACGTTTCTTCTAGTCATGTTATCTTACAGTCTTTGTACAGCAGCAGCTCTTAGTCAGAGCACCAAACCCCCGTGTCTCTTTTGTCTGGGGGACTGCAAAGTTACAAGCCTATAAACACTTGGCTTTCTGTTCAGACTGATTTGATGCTAAATAATAATCAAGAGTGTCCTTTTTTGTAATGAACTGTAATGAGGCAAATATCACCACTACAGCGGCGTTTAAGGTGGAATGGAACGTCTGAATAAGAAGCCAATTTCAGTCTCATCTATTCAGCTTCATTACCTGCATTGGAGTTTGATTAACTGATTAATACTACATACATCTCTGTGAAGGTGGATCATCCAAAGTGTTACTTTACCTGGCTAAAGATGTTTTTACTAGATTCATTATGTAAAGTCAGCGCTTTAAACAGTTTAACTCTTTATAAGCACTGCTTTGTACATACCAGTCCAGAAGGAATGTTGCTTTACCCACAATTCCATCTTTGAAAAAACTAAATATTAATCTACATGATATTTATACAGCATGAACCACTAAACAGACCAACAGGTAAAAACTACCATGATAAAATACATTAAAGCTGCATGAGTCTAAACTGAAGATATGTGAACCTCTACCAGTTAAATAGGTGAACTACAACATTGGAATGATCTTTAGTCTTGGGATCCCCCTCCCATTCCCACCCACCAACGCAAAGCAAGCTGTAGAACCGACGGTGACCAGTGGAGATCAGAAAGAGTTTCTTATCATTACTAATCACTGTCTTGACTTCAATTTCTAGAGATGAGGTAGACAGTTTATTAGCAGTATCTCCTTTCTATTTGGATATAGAGGATAAATGTATGGCATTATGTTAACGTGGTTTGAGAGGAGATCAAAATAATCAATACAGCCTACATAGAGCACATTGACTGTGGTCCTTTTTAAAGCTAAAGCTCTATTCAAGTTGGATTAGTTTTAACAGAGGAGGTCTGGTAAAGTTGTTTGTAAGGGGTTCGACTAGTAAAGTGAGCTCATTTAACTTTACAAATGAGCTCCAATAGGACAGAAATCACTCAACCTTGTGAAAGATTCATTCAGATATTTTATTTTTCTTATTCTAATTAGAACATCACAAAAAAGCTAATTACAGTGGTACTGTTTTAAACATGAGGAGAAAAGAACTGGGTCAAGTCAAGCTCCATTTTACCAGTTAGCCTCGTTAATGTTAATAGTTAATGATGGCTTTACCAGGTGCTGTTAAAACGTTTCCTTGATTAATTCAAACAGGACTTTTAATAATAATTAAGAAACAATGTATTTAATCATTTGGACCAGACTTATTAGTTAGCAAACTTGGAAAAACTTGGGGCGGGCGCACGCCACAATGATGTGCTATCACATTTTCATTCAGAGAGATGTTTCTTCTAGTCATGTTATCTTACAGTCTTTGTACAGCAGCAGCTCTTAGTCAGAGCACCAAACCCCCGTGTCTCTTTTGTCTGGGGGACTGCAAAGTTACAAGCCTATAAACACTTGGCTTTCTGTTCAGACTGATTTGATGCTAAATAATAATCAAGAGTGTCCTTTTTTGTAATGAACTGTAATGAGGCAAATATCACCACTACAGCGGCGTTTAAGGTGGAATGGAACGTCTGAATAAGAAGCCAATTTCAGTCTCATCTATTCAGCTTCATTACCTGCACTGGAGTTTGATTAACTGATTAATACTACATACATCTCTGTGAAGGTGGATCATCCAAAGTGTTACTTTACCTGGCTAAAGATGTTTTTACTAGATTCATTATGTAAAGTCAGCGCTTTAAACAGTTTAACTCTTTATAAGCACTGCTTTGTACATACCAGTCCAGAAGGAATGTTGCTTTACCCACAATTCCATCTTTGAAAAGTGTTGATTTTTTTTAACAGAGAAAAAATTTTGTAGATTTTTAGCAGCCAAATGTGTTTTTCCACCAAAATGCAAGAACCTTTTCTTAAGCAGACATACAGGGGAGGAGTCTTGTG
>NC_051219.1:8202186-8221703 GCF_015220715.1 Pygocentrus nattereri | reverse complement strand
TAATTAAAGTTAGAGAGAGTTTAAAGAAGGAGCTCTGAGTTGATGGTGAGTCAGTGATGATGTTCATGTCTGATCTCTGCTCTGTTTCTGGTCTCAGTCTGAGTGAGATGAGGAGTTTATACAGTGTTAATAGAGTTTAATTAAAGTTAGAGAGAGTTTAAAGAAGGAGCTCTGAGTTGATGGTGAGTCAGTGATGATGTTCATGTCTGATCTCTGCTCTGTTTCTGGTCTCAGTCTGAGTGAGATGAGGAGTTTATACAGTGTTAATAGAGTTTAATTAAAGTTAGAGAGAGTTTAAAGAAGGAGCTCTGAGTTGATGGTGAGTCAGTGATGATGTTCATGTCTGATCTCTGCTCTGTTTCTGGTCTCAGTCTGAGTGAGATGAGGAGTTTATACAGTGTTAATAGAGTTTAATTAAAGTTAGAGAGGGTTTAAAGAAGGAGCTCTGAGTTGATGGTGAGTCAGTGATGATGTTCATGTCTGATCTCTGCTCTGTTTCTGGTCTCAGTCTGAGTGAGATGAGGAGTTTATACAGTGTTAATAGAGTTTAATTAAAGTTAGAGAGAGTTTAAAGAAGGAGCTCTGAGTTGATGGTGAGTCAGTGATGATGTTCATGTCTGATCTCTGCTCTGTTTCTGGTCTCAGTCTGAGTGAGATAAGGAGTTTATACAGTGTTAATAGAGTTTAATTAAAGTTAGAGAGAGTTTAAAGAAGGAGCTCTGAGTTGATGGTGAGTCAGTGATGATGTTCATGTCTGATTTCTGCTGTTTCTGTCTTTCAGGTACTGAGCACACAGACGCCGAGCCTGAAGAGATTCCCACCCACATATCTGAGGACTCTCTGTGTTTGATGGTCATCTGTGTGTTCGTGTTTTCAGTGGTTAAATATAAGAACAGGTGCTGTGCAGGTTGATCTGCTCTCCCTGTAACGTCACTTCTTGTTCACAGGTGACTGCCCCTTCAGTGACCTGTCAATCAAATTGTTTATGTTAGAGTATACCCCACATACAGAGAGAGAGAGAGACACAGAGAGAGAGACACACAGAGAGAGAGACACAGAGAGCGAGAGAGAGAGAGAGAGACACAGAGAGCGAGAGAGAGAGAGAGAGAGAGAGAGGAAATGAGTTTCATTAATGCCTCCAGAAACAGAAACATTTCCGTAATCATTGATGCAGATGAGAGGAGGAGCTTGCATGATTATAGACCCCCATTAGTCTCACACATACACACACACACACACACACACACACACTCACACTTATACATACACACTTATACACACACACACACACACTCACACACACAGATATGAGGCTGTTTCAGCAGCACATAGAGACTAAATGATCAGTTCAGCAGCTGAAGCTCTGCCGTCCTTCTGAAGGTCATTAAGACGTAGTGAAGATGACCTCTGACTCCTCTGACCACAACATTCCACACCCGTTTTTCTCTCAGCTCTTTCTGTCTCTCTTCCTCTTTCCGTCCTGCATTTAACCTGCATCCCAGTGTAGCTCCACAGATGATGGGCTGTACCTTCTGCTTCTACTGTATTTGCATGACCTGCTCTGCGGTGTGTTTCTGCTGCAGGTCGTAGTGCGGTGAACTATACTGGTGGGCAGTATGGCAGAAATACATCACAGTAATTAGATCTAATCGTGGTTTACAGTATCACTGGTGATGTTTTGACTCAGACACAATGTGCTAGTAGAGCTACATATAAAAACTGATTGTGCTCTTTATGATTGGACATGCAGGTGGTCAGTCTTCTTTAATTACAGAATAAATCCACAATATGCTGTTAGAAATTCAGCTTTCAGGATTCAGAAGTCAGGAGACCTTCAGCGTAGACTTGATTTTATTGACACACAGGAAATGTGGGCACATCTTAGTCGATCGCAGCCAGTCTATCACAGCCAGTCTGATTAGGGATATTTTAGGAGGACCTTATATACACTGGAAGTTGTGGGAGGAGGATAAAGGTGAGGAAAAGGAGTTTTAGGGGGGGTATGCAAGGGGGATGAGGGTGATGAAGAAGAGGGGGTTAAGCAGGGGGATGATGATTACCCTATCAAAAGGACAGAGGTGCCGACTGCCTGCAAGGATGGCGAACATCAACACTCCTTGATGGTTGCCACCCTGGAGGGTTATTGTGTGACCTTATGGTCGGCAATCAAAGGGCCTTACCAACAATGCAGGGAGTTGACCACCTCAGATCAGCAGATAGGACAAACAATGGAGGGAGCTGACCATCCTCAGGTCAGAAGATAGAAGCTTAATTTCTCTCAATTCCCCCTTTGATTCTTATTAATGGAAAATAACAAAATGATGTTATGATTACAAGTACGAAATATATGTACAATAATAATAAAACAAAAACAAACAAGAAAAATGGCTATAACTGTGCAAAATAGAACAAGGCCTATCTCTGCAATGTTATGCCATAAAGGTCAGAGTTCCATTTCGTTGTAGAACAAGTGGTTTGCTTGTTCGTTGTTGCACCAGCACGGAGTCTGCTTTTATTCTAAAGCTCACCATTAGTGAGCTGGGTCCTTCTGCTTCTGAGTGTTTATTAGTGCAGAAGTGCTAGAAACATATGGTGTCTTCAGGTAGAGCTTGTCTATGATGGATGCAGGTCAGGGAGCGTGGATGATTTGCTTCTGCATGATGGAATGTCAGGTCTTCTGTGGGCATGCGTGTGCAATACCATGCATTTGAACCGCAGATCATGGTTATGATCATGCACAGTGTTTGGATTTGTGACATATTCATGTTGTCCTGGTGAACTTGACAGCGTCTGTTGCTTGGTAGGTCGTCCTCAAGGTCTCAAGTCCATGCAGTGTTCTGAGTGGATGGGGACACCGTCTCCGCTGTGTGGTTCTATAGAATACACAAAAGGAACATACGCAGTGAACTGTTCATCAGCAAAATTTGAAGATTTTCATTCAGTGTTTGTCATGCAGCTCCCCACTATCTGTCCCTCAGAAAAGGCTGTTATGGTGATACACAGTGTTGTGGAGTCTTCACCTCAAGGGTAACCCCCATGATAATAGAAATCATAGTTCTTTCTTGAGGCTCTGTACATCACCCACCTCCTCTTTTACTGGCCCTTAAACTCATTTTTGAGGAGCAGGCACAACCTTACAATGAGAAACATGAATCCATGTTTTCTTCCCTTCACATTTCACTGCTGAGTTAGTAATCAAAAAAACCTGATATGGGCCATCCCATCTGGGTTCTAGAGATTGTTTGTCATGTTTCCTCACCATGACCCATTGACCTGGAATTAGTGTATGGCCTCCTTCAGCTGGTTTGCTCCAAGCGCTATTGACCTGACTCTGAGCTGCCTGTACTGCTTGTGTTAGTGTTTGGCAATAATTAAGAAGTGCATCTGACAGTAAATGCACATCTGCTTTGCGGAGATCAATCACCCCTGGAACCAGCATTGGTCTACCTGTCACAACTTCATAAGGACTAAGCCCAACCATTTTGTTGCTAGTTGCCCTTATACTGCAAAGTACCGCTGGCAAGGCTGCAGTCCATTTGACACCCTGACTATGGACTTTAGTCAGTCGTTCCTTGATGACACGGTTTACACGCTCTACCTGTCCTGAAGCTTGTGGTCTGTATGGACAGTGAAGTTTCCAGTTCACCTTCAGAAGTTTACAGACAGCCTGCACTACCTGTCCAGTGAAGTGAGTGCCTTGATCTGACTCAATTTGCTCAGGAAGTCCCCACCTAGGAATAAAATCCTGCACTAACATTTTAGCAGTGTGTGCAGCAGTGCCCTTGGAAGTTGGATAACATTCAATCCAGCGAGAAAATTTATCCACTATGACCAAAACATCTTGTTTTCCCTCGCATTTAGGCAGTGTGATGTAATCTACCTGTAAATGGTGAAATGGACCTGGAGGCGCTACTGTCTTAATAGCCGGACTGCGCATCTGAGGAACAACATTGACTTGGTTACAAGCAACACAATTTTGAACAACTGCTTTAGCCTGTTCCCTGAACTTAGGATTCCACCAGGAATGTGAAAACTGATTTACCATCTTTTCCACTCCAATGTGACCCAAAGAATGTATCTGTGTAGCTAAGTAAGGGAGTAGTGACTCAGGTGCGACTAATTTTACCCCCTTGGTCCAGACACCATCTGGAGTCCAGCCATGTCCAGAGTTCCCAGTTTGGGGAATCGGACTGTAGCTTGTGAATAGAAGAAATGTCATTAGTATTACACTCTGTATTAGTGAGGGATGCAATACTAGCTGGTGGTAAAAAACATGCCCTTTTAGCCACTTCATCTGCAATTCTATTGCCTTGTGCTTCAAAAGAATTACCACCTGTGTGCGCTTTGACTTTCACAACAGCTAGATCTGCGGGTAACTTGACAGCTTCCAAAAGTCAGCATTTTTAACTGGAGTGCCAGCTGTGAAAAAACCTCTATGACTCCACAGATTTGCAAAGTTGTGCACAACACTGAAGGTATATCTTGTAAAAATTGTGGCACATTTACCTGATGCAAATTTATATGCTTCAGTTAGAGCCACCAACTCAGCCTGCTGGGCTGAGTAGGAAGGAGGAAGACTACCACTGGCCAAAGTTTGAAGACTGTCAGTCACCGCTCATCCAGATCTACGCTGACCATCAGTGTAGAATTTAAATTTAAATTTAAAGTTGAGGAACCATCAGTAAAAAGAATCAAATCTGGATTATCAAGAGGGACATCTTTAACAACAGGATGAGAACTGGATAATTCAATGCAATCATGATCACCCCCTTCCTCATAAGCATCAGTCAATGAGCACATCATAAAGGAGGAAGGGTTGTTCATTGGTGCGTTCTGAATCACCACATTAGGAGCTGTCAAAACAGCAATGCAGTTGCCCCATCTAGAGGCTGTCACTGACAACACACGGCCATTGTTGACTAAGGCTGACACAGAATGAGGACATTTGACTGTGACTATTTGCTCTAGCGTCCGTGGCGCAAATGCTAACAGTGTCAGATATGTAGCCTGTACTGCTCTTAAACATGGACCCATACCATGAGCCACCATGTCTAATTTAGCTGAATGATAAGCTACTGGACGCTGCATACCACCCTGTTCCTGAGTCAGACAGGACGTCATAAAACCACAATCTTCATGCACAAAGACAGTGAAAGGCTTGTTTGGATCACAAAGGCCAAGAGCTGGTGCTGAAATCAAGGCTGATTTCAACTTTGCAAAAGCAGTGGTTATGTTATCTGTGTGTACAAGAGGGTCATGTTGTCCAGGTTTACCTTTAAGCAGATTGTATAGTGGTTGTGAAATCGCAGCATAAGAATCTATCCAAGGTCTGCAGTAGTTGCAGAGGCCTAAGAAAGCTCGCAACTTTGCACTTGTGCAACGACAGTGCATTAATTGCTGAGCTTCTAGCGGGCAAAATTCCTCTAGAACCCTGGGTAACCCATTGCCCCAAATATTGTACACCAGTTTTTGTGTACAATATTGTACCGCTTTGTCACGACTGGCCTTGTGTCCCTTGCTAACCAAAAATTCAAGAAGCGCCTTCAAGTCTTTGTCATGCGTTTCCTCAGTCTCACTACTCAACAAGACATCATCAACATACTGAATAACAACAGAGGACTGCAAAATGTGCTCAGCCTGGGAGAGGTGTTTTCTGAGTGCTTGATGGTAAATAGTTGGACTGTTATGAAAACCCTGAGGCAGCCGTGTCCATTGGTATTGCACATCCCCCACAGTGAAAGCAAGCCAAGGCTGGCTTTGTGATGCTAATGGAATGGACCAAAAACCATTGGCCATATCAACCACAGAAAAAACACTGTGTGTTGTAGGGATACCGTCAAAGATGGTGGATGGGTCAGCCACCAATGGAGTTAGCTTGTCAATATGCTGATTAGCTCCCCTATAATCTACTGTTAGCCGCCAAGTTCCATTAGCTTTGCGAACTGGCCATACAGGACTGTTGGATACACTGTGTGTTTTGACCAAGATACCTCTTTTCTCAAGCTGATCTATGATTGGTCTAATACCCTGCAAGGCCTCTTTGTTGATAGGATACTGTTTAGTACAAGGAGGTTGACGACCAGTGAGAACAACTGGTTCCATTTCTAAAAGGCCACAGTCATCCTTATCATCTGACCAAATAGGGTGATTAGCCAAATCAGATTGTTTCAAAGAGGCAATGTTCCAAACACATGAATCAGCATTAATAGACAAAGAACAGTTCAATTTTCTCAGAAAATTCATCCCAAGAATATTCTCAACCTTTCCCACCCAAAATTGCCATGAAATGGTTTTAGGTCCTAGATTAACATCTATGGGTGTAGATAAAGTTATGGATATTCCGGCATTACCCAGTCCCTCAGCAGTGATGTGTCTGTCTGTTAACGATACTCCTAAAGATGCACAAACAATGTCAGAAAGTGTAGTAACCTGAGCCCCTGTGTCTACAAGAAATGAAAAATCCTGTCCCTTAATTTGTACATCAACAAAAAGGCGATTCTCTAAAACTCTACTGATGGCACACAGATGGGCAGAAGCGGCTGGGCAAATTTGTTTAAAGCTGGGGCAGATGGAGACGTTGACACCTCTGTATATCCCTGCACTGCCTTGATTAACATAGAGAATTGGTCATGTGAAAGACCCTGGAAAGACTTCCCTATTGTATCATCCTGCGGAAATCCCTCAGAGGATCTTCCAGCAGTGTTTTCCCTCATTTTTGGATACCTTCTAGAATTGTCTGCCTGTTTCTTATGACAATCCCTTGCAAAATGACCAGTTCTATGACAATAATGGCACTCATTTTTCTGGTTAGTGACCCTGTGATTGGGACTTGAGTTGAAGCCTTTGTCTGTTAGGACATGTACAGACGCTGAAACATGGCTTGGCTCCAGATCAAGATCCAATCTGTCCAGTTCACTTTTAAGCTCACCCCATTTAACCTTACGCCAGTTTGGAACAGCTGTCACTAGAGCATGTCTAAGATCTGGTCGCAGTGAGTCGACCAGTTGTCCAAAGTGTGGACCCTCAGTGGTGCAATCAATACTATCGTTGTTGTAAGTATCAGTGCCACAATGATGAAGAAAAACTCTTTCAAACCGGTCACAATATTCTGCAGCTGATTCTCCTTTTCTCTGTTTACAATTACTTATCTGCCCCCAATCAGTGGTCTTACGACATTTGTGGCTAATCCACTCTTTGAAAACTTCCCACCCTTTATTAATGTCTTGGCCATTATCACCCAAACCATCTAACACTTTATTGGCAGGCTTCCTGCTATCAGTAATGTTAAGAACTTGGCTTGCTATTGCCACAGCGTCATTAGGATGCAATGAATAAAGGTTTTTCTTTTTCTCAATAAGGTCAATGAAGTCAAGGCCCATTACCCTTGGATGTTTAAATTCCTTGGACAGTCTATCCAATGTGGCGGCATCCAAAGGAATGTGGCAAATTTGTTGGATCCATTGGAGGATTTTCATCCTCTGTGTAGCATGGCTGACCTGGTTGACAGTGGCGCTTAGGTTTGCAGTTAGCATGTAACTGTTCAACCTCAGTCAGTGATTGTTGAAGCTTTTTACACGTTCTTTGTGCATTCAGTGAAACTGTTTTGTGCTTTTTACTTTCAGTAGTTCACTCTAGGATTTTCCCCTCAGACTCTGCTAGCTTATCCTCCATATGCCTCCAATATGTTTATACCCCCAGTATTGTTCTAGCACAAAAAGACATTCCTTCACAGAATCATGCTTAATCCCATAGCCCAAAACTGTTTTGCATTCTGTAGGAGACCACACTCTATCAGTAGGAAAACCTTTGGAAGAAAAGTATTCTGACATTTTTGCTTATTAACATGTTTTTTGACCATGTTGTCCATTACCATTTCAAATTCAGAGTCAGTCCACTGCGGCATTTCAGTCCCACCCCTAACTAGTGTGCTCTTTTTATAGTTGGTGAGGTGACTAGTGACGAGACAATCAACTAAACAAACAAACAAACAAGTAAACTTCCCTTGAAACAAAGGGGATAACAGCCACAAAAAACACTAGGTTTCTTTATCAGTGACAACAAGTAAACTTCCCTTGAAACAAAGGGGATAACAGCCACAAAAAACACTAGGTTTCTTTATCAGTGACAACAAGTAAACTTCCCTTGAAACAAAGGGGATAACAGCCACAAAAAACACTAGGTTTCTTTATCAGTGACAACAAGTAAACTTCCCTTGGAACAAAGGGGATAAAAGCCACAAAAAACACTAGGTTTCTTTATGAGTGACAACAAGTAAACTTCCCTTGAAACAAAGGGGATAACAGCCACAAAAAACACTAGGTTTCTTTATCAGTGACAACAAGTAAACTTCCTTTGGAACAAAGGGGATAACAGCCACAAAAAACACTAGGTTTCTTTATCAGTGACAACAAGTAAACTTCCCTTGAAACAAAGGGTATAACAGCCACAAAAACACTAGGTTTCTTTATCAGTGACAACAAGTAAACTTCCCTTGGAACAAAGGGGATAACAGCCACAGAAAACACTAGGTTTCTTTATCAGTGACAACAAGTAAACTTCCCTTGGAACAAAGGGGATAACAGCCACAAAAAACACTAGGTTTCTTTATCAGTGAGAACAAGTAAACTTCCCTTGAAACAAAGGGGATAACAGCCACAAAAAACACTAGGTTTCTTTATGAGTGACAACAAGTAAACTTCCCTTTGAACAAAGGGGATAACAGCCACAAAAAACACTAGGTTTCTTTATCAGTGAGAACAAGTAAACTTCCCTTGAAACAAAGGGGATAACAGCCACAAAAAACACTAGTTTTCTTTATCAGTGACAACAAGTAAACTTCCCTTGAAACAAAGGGGATAACAGCCACAAAAAACACTAGGTTTCTTTATCAGTGACAACAAGTAAACTTCCCTTGAAACAAAGGGTATAACAGCCACAAAAAACACTAGGTTTCTTTATCAGTGACAACAAGTAAACTTCCCTTGGAACAAAGGGGATAACAGCCACAAAAAAACACTAGGTTTCTATATGAGTGACAACAAGTAAACTTCCCTTTGAACAAAGGGGATAACAGCCACAAAAAACACTAGGTTGCTTCATCAGTGACAACAAGTAAACTTTCCATGAAACAAAGGGGATAGCAGCCACAAAAAACACTAGGTTTCTTTATGAGTGACAACAAGTAAACTTCCCTTTGAACAAAGGGGATAACAGCCACAGAAAACACTAGGTTTCTTTATCAGTGACAACAAGTAAACTTCCTTTGGAACAAAGGGGATAACAGCCACAAAAAACACTAGGTTTCTTTATCAGTGAGAACAAGTAAACTTCCCTTGAAACAAAGGGGATAACAGCCACAAAAAACACTAGGTTTCTTTATGAGTGACAACAAGTAAACTTCCCTTTGAACAAAGGGGATAACAGCCACAAAAAACACTAGGTTTCTTTATCAGTGACAACAAGTAAACTTCCCTTGGAACAAAGGGGATAACAGCCACAAAAAACACTAGGTTTCTTTATCAGTGACAACAAGTAAACTTCCCTTGGAACAAAGGGGATAACAGCCACAAAAAACACTAGGTTTCTTTATCAGTGACAACAAGTAAACTTCCCTTTGAACAAAGGGGATAACAGCCACAAAAAACACTAGGTTTCTTTATCAGTGACAACAAGTAAACTTCCCTTGGAACAAAGGGGATAACAGCCACAAAAAACACTAGGTTTCTTTATCAGTGACAACAAGTAAACTTCCCTTGGAACAAAGGGGATAACAGCCACAAAAAACACTAGGTTTCTTTATCAGTGACAACAAGTAAACTTCCCTTGGAACAAAGGGGATAACAGCCACAAAAAAACACTAGGTTTCTTCATCAGTGACAACAAGTAAACTTTCCATGAAACAAAGGGGATAACAGCCACAAAAAACACTAGGTTTCTTTATGAGTGACAACAAGTAAACTTCCCTTTGAACAAAGGGGATAACAGCCACAAAAAACACTAGATTTCTTTATCAGTGACAACAAGTAAACTTCCCTTGAAACAAAGGGGATAACAGCCACAAAAAACACTAGGTTTCTTTATCAGTGACAACAAGTAAACTTCCCTTGGAACAAAGGGGATAACAGCCACAAAAAACACTAGGTTTCTTTATCAGTGAGAACAAATAAACTTCCCTTGTTTCAGAGAGGCTAAACTTTACTGACTTCTCCGTGTTATAAAACCAGAATTTCTATTTGGTTCGAGATGGCATTTACTCACCAAGTAGGTTGCAGTATGCCATCTGGGTCTCACTGCACCAAGTTGTTAGAAATTCAGCTTTAAGGATTCAGAAGTCAGGAGACCTTCAGCGTAGACTTGATTTTATTGACACACAGGAAATGTGGGCACAGCTTAGTGGATCGCAGACAGTCTATTACAGCCAGTCTGATTAGGGATATTTTAGGAGGACCTTATATACACTGGAAGTTGTGGGAGGAGGATAAAGGTGAGGAAAAGGAGTTTTAGGGGGGGTATGCAAGGGGGATGAGGGTGATGAAGAAGAGGGGGTTAAGCAGGGGGATGATGATTACCCTATCAAAAGGACAGAGGTGCCCACTGCCTGCAAGGATGGCGAACATCAACATTCCTTGATGGTTGCCACCCTGGAGGGTTATTGTGTGACCTTATGGTCGGCAATCAAAGGGCCATACCAACAATGCAGGGAGTTGACCACCTCAGATCAGCAGATAGGACAAACAATGGAGGGAGCTGACCATCCTCAGGTCAGAAGATAGAAGCTTAATTTCTCTCAATGCTCAGAAAAGCATGTTGTTTATCATAACAAGATTTCTCATGATAAATATAACTATATTACCCACGTCTAATATAAACTATGACTTTAGTGTATCTTCTACATCCTGCTTGTGTGTTTTTACTCTGAATGTAGAAGTTCTTTGTTTTTAGCACCAAATGTTCTGAACTGGGCTGCACGGCTGGTGATGATGAATCAGTGGTTCTGATGGTGAACAGTAGTGCAGTGCAGTGCATTGATGTGTGTAAAGCCTTTTGATATTATTACATATTATTTTACTGTTATATCTTCTAACATGATTCTGACACCAGTGCAGTGTCAGTGAGCTTTAGACTGTCAGTCTGTAACCCAGAGCTCCAGCAGGATCAGGCTTCATTACACACTTCACCATCAGGGGGAGACAAACAGTAAGACATTATAAAGCTTACTGCAGTGGAAGAGCTGACTCTGTCTGCCTCCATCTGCCTCTGCCTTTATGCTCTATATATCCTTGTGTTTATAAATGTAAAGACAAATAGAAACAAAAAAATAAGTGTGTTGAAATTTTATTAGCCTTTTATTATGTTGTTACATGTTTTACTTTTACATTATTATTTTACTTCAATATTTACTAAAGTGATCCTGATTCTGACACCAGTGTAGTGTGAATGAGCTTTAGACTCAGCTGAGTGTCTGTAACCCAGAGCTCCAGCAGGATCAGGCCTCATTACACACTTCACCACCAGGGGGAGACAAATAGTAAGACATTATAAACCGTACTGCAGTTGAAGAGCTGACTCCGTCTGCCTCAGTCTGCCTCAGCCTTCATGCTTTTCTCATTGTGTTTATAAATGAAAAAACCAAAAGAACCAAGAAGTGTGACTTTAAATTTGTATCGCCTCTAATTGTATTATTACAAATTATTTTGCTTTTTTACTAATTCCACATTTATAATCTGTTACATGTCTGAAGCCAATAAAACGTGTTGAGATGATCTGGATGTTTCTGTCTTTCACTGCTGATCTGTGTTTCCGCGCTGCCCGCTGTTCTCTATGTGAGGTGATACGTCGGCACGTCCACCATGTTGGAGAGGTAAAGGTCCGCTTGTGAACAGATTCACTGGTATTGAGACTTTATGAATGATTTATTATTGGATTGGATTGGGTTGGATTCAATTTATTGTCATTGCTTATGCCGCAAGTACAAGCAACGAAATGCATGTAATGGAAAAGAGAAACAGAATACATTGGGTGAGGGAGGAGAAAAATACCCCCTCCAGACTGAGTTCCTAAGGAAACTCAGTCTGGGAACAGAGAGAAAAAAACACTTCAGCATTAGCACACAGTTACACATATACACAGGACTTGCGACGGGTCCTGTGTCTGTTTTTGTCCCTTCGTTTCTGCCCTGTTCGGTCCCTGGTTTTGTCCTGTTCCCTACTGTTGTGGTTCCCGTTCCTGTGTCTCCTTTTGTTTCTGTTCCTGTTTCTGTACCCTTTTCCATTCCTGTGTCTGTCTTGGTTCCTGTTCCCGTCTTTTGCGTGGTCTGTCTTGCGTTCTTGTTTCCCTCGTCCTGTGTCTCCGGTCGTCTCTCGTTCGGTGTCATTTTGTGTTGTGCCTCCTCGTCCTCCCTCCGTTTTTTCATCCTCGTTTTGTTACGTCTGTTCATGTGTCTGGTTTGTCTCCGTCTGTGTCTGTTTCCCGTTCTGTTTCTGCCGCTGTGCCCGTTTCTGCCTCTGCTCTGGCTTCTGTGTCTGTGCCCGTGGTTTCTGTTTCGAGTTCTCATGTTCCGGCTTCTGTGTCTGTGCCTGTCCTTGTTTAGTCTGGTTTTGTCTTTTGTTTTTGGGTTTTGCTTTCTTGTCTTTGTTTTGTTCTTTTTGGCATGCCTCGGTGTGTGTGCCTTTGGGGGGAGTACTGTCACGATTGGCCCCTCCCAGTCCTGTCCATGTGTTTGTGTTTTGGTTTAGTCCATGTGCGTTTGCTTTCGTTTTGTAACACCGCCCTTGATTGTGTTCACCTGTCCCTCATTGTCCCGTGTATTTAAGCCCTGTGTTTGCCGGTCTTTGTATTGGTCTTTGTTGGTTGTGTCGGTCTCTGTTTGTTTGACTCTTGTTTGAGGCACTGTTCCTTTTGTCATGTCTGTCCCCCAATCTCTACGTGTTGGCTAAATGAATCTGGACTGTCTCGACTATGACCCTGGATTTGCCCTTAATAAAAGTTGCTTACCTCCACACATGCGTCCGCCTCATCGCCCCCCGTTACAAAAACAAGGCTTGTTTACTCACGCTCCCATATAGTCCATTGGTAATAAAATAAGATTTTGGTTTCAGTCCAAGTAACTTATTCTCTTCGATTCACACCTTACATATTCAAAGTTAGAAAATTATATAAAAAGAATGAAGTTCCCTTCTTATAAATCGCTATATATATAAATATATATACTCAAATGTGCATATACATACATCTACACATACACGTACACACACAGTATGAAAATTAGCGTGAGCTAATTCATCCTCCAACTTAACATTTCACACTTCTTTGTAAATATAACAAGCCATATAACGTACAAAATAAATCTCACATTTTGCTCTTTTGATGATATTCTCAAAAAGAAAATGACTTTAGTAAAGGAACAGTTCTTAACATATGATTCGTTTACAAACTGCGTCTATCCGCCATTAACTAGTTAACCACGCACGGTCCATCCGATCAGCAGCGCTTTAAAATGGCGGCAGTGACCCATTTACTAACAAACCTTTCACCACATGAGCCACAGCGAAGCAATGAGCTAAACCAACAGTTTTTAACAGAAACATGCATATTTTTATAGATTTCTCACATTCACAATCTCCACAACTGTCCTTTATTATGATAAAGCACCACCAGCCATGGCTGTTCCATTCAGGCTGACCCAGTAGCCTCGGCTAGATTTGCTAGCAACGTTCAACAAAAACACTGAAATAACGTCTTTTACAGATATCAAATAACATCATATGAAGCTGAACACGTCTCTCATGTTGTTTCTAACAATAACAAACCATATTTCTCTGGATTTGTACCTGAATAGAGGGAATAAAAGACCGTGGTAACACCTGTGCAGTTTCCCCATGGATGGCTTTATCTTGAATGAGGAAAAGTCCGCGGTCACCCCTAATGCCTAAATCAAGGCATAGCCAAACAATTGCAGGTCACCATCATCAGGACTACTGGTAGATTTCAGACTGAATGCAGCAGCCATGCGATGTACTTGCAATTATTTTTTTCATGAAAATCACATGAATAATTCCAGTTACTGGGCATTTTATGCACCATTTTTTCACTCTGCCACATGCTCCCCTGGAAAATAAATGTCGTCTCGCCATTTTAACATTCTGATTGTTCACAGTTCCACCTAGACCAATATAGATCTGCTTCCCTTTGCATGGTAGTAGTGTCCACGTAATGCTTAAAGGCACAGTCTGTAGTCAAAAGTCTTTGCACTGTTCATGGCAATAACCTAAATAAACAGTCCATAAATTGTCCCAAATGGTCCAATATTTATACTGATTGGGGTTGATACATGTACATAGGCCAGTAATAAGGAGGCTGGAAAGCAATCAGTCCTGGGAAAGGTTGCAGTAGCACTGGTGGCAAAGGTGGCTGATCACCACATGTCTGTTCAACTTGGTAACATGAGGCAGTTCCTAACTGATCATATGTGGTTCGCTTTGGTGGATGCTTGTCTCTTTGTGGTCGCTGGTAGTCTTGATCCTCTGACTCGACAGTCACACTTGTTGAAGGCATTTCAACAGATGAGTGTGCAAGAGGTTCACTAACCTCCACTGAATCCTTTTCAACATTTTCATCAGTCTTAACAGGAGCTGTCATTGCCTCTTCTTCCAATACTCCATCTATTTGTTCCCCTGCCTGGGCATTGCTCTCAGTCCTTATCTCTGGTTGATCATGCCCGCCCTCTGGTCTCATGTGCACGTGTGGAGGTATATAAATATAATCGCTCTCATCCTCGCTGTTAGGATCCAGTCCCTGAATTTGAGGTGCAGGCCTTGGCTTCTTCTCCTGCCTCTTTCTGGGCGTAGGATTTGGGTCTGAAGTCTCGAAAGGGAGATGATCACAAGGCATGAGTAGATTCCGGTGCAGGATTCTGGAACGTCCTTTCCCTTTCTCCATCCTTACTTCATAGATGGGGAGATCTGACCCCATTTGCTGCACTACAGTATGGATACAATCCCCCCAGTAGTTGCAAAGCTTGCCAGGTCCCCCTCTGGGTGAGAGATTTCTCACTAGCACACGCTCTCCCGGCTGTAGTACTGAACTCCTGACCTTTGTGTCATAACATCTTTTACTTTTCTCAGTGGCTTTTTGGGCATTCTTTCTCGCAATGGTGTACGTCTCTTCCATACCTTATTTCCAGGTCTGTGCAAAGTCCTGTGACTCTTTTGGATCTGACTGTGGGTGCAATCCAAACAACATGTCAATTGGAAGTCTAGGTGACCTCCCATAAAGAAGATAAAAAGGAGAATACCCTGTCACTTCAGTACGTGTACAATTGTAGGTGTACAGTAGTTTATTCAGATGTTCCTTCCAGCTTGACTTTTGTCTCTCTGTAAGAGTCTTTAACATCTGTAACAATGTCCGGTTCATATGCTCCACCTGGCCGTTCCCCATGGGGTGATAAGGGGTGGTTCGTGACCCAGCGATACCACTGAGCTTCTTCAACTGGGCAAACAGCTGGTTTTCAAATTCTGCACCTTGATCGTGGTGAATTTGGGCTGGAAATCCAAATTTCAATACATAGTCACTGAAGATGAGGTTTGCTGCTACTTTACCGGATTTAGATGTTGTGGCATATGCCTGCGCAAAACGGGTGAAGTGGTCAACGATGACAAGAATATATTCATATCCACCTTTGCATTGATCCAGATGAAGGAAATCAATGGAGACCAGTTCAAAAGGTTGCGTCGTTACAATGTTGGCAAGAGGGGCTCTGCTCTCACGGCTGGGTTTTTTTGCTTTAAGCAGACACAAGCTCTAGTCACATACTGCTCAACATCCGACTGCAGGTGAGGCCAAAAGAAATGGTCATGGACAAGTGATACAGTCCTTTCAACACCCTGATGCCCCATGTTATTGTGCAGTTCTTCCAGCATTTTTGTCTTGTACTGTTCTAGCAACACGAGTTGTTTGCAAGTTGCAGTAATCCGATACATAATGTCATCGTCATCTACTGTCAATTTGTCCCATTCACGAAGGAGGCATTTTACTTTTGGAGGCAGATGATCCACTGTGGCGATCCCTAAAGGGAGCAGCTGAAAGAAGAAGAAGAACATAACATAACATAATATAACATAATAATAATAATAATAATAATAATAATAATAATAATAATAATTTATTTAGCTCCTTGTGACACATTTTGCTCGACAATCAATCCAAAGTTATTATATATATTTTTATTGTGGGCTGTTATTCCTGCATTTTTAAGCTGAGCCTAATGTGTCCAGCTGTGTTACAGTAATGAAGTTAACTAGAACTTTCCCTCATATTAAACTGTTGATGTGTCATTTTTCCTGAAGCTGCGTTTCTAAATCAGGGTTTTGTAGCTAAAGAGCTAAATAAGAGCTCAGATTTCATATTCAGTTGTGGTTTCTTTAGTACCGATGCTGTGAAGGTGTAGGAACAAACTCTTCGGTGACACTCGTCTCTTGCATTTAAAGATGTTTATTAGCATTGAGAGGTCGAAGTCACAGACAAGCCTTCGCGAGACAGCTTGGAGAGGACAGCCAAAAGTCTCTCTCCTACATTCATTCCTGCTCCAGAATTTATACCTGCGGTGGTCGTGTAGCCCATATCTGGTTTCTCTGTTAAGATAGCCCCTAGTTCAATGTATGGATCATCTCAAGCCATATTAGGTATAAACATGCGTTCTTAAAATGACTCTTGGTCGTCTTGGTCATCTGCTTGCATTGTTTATCATTCAGGGGGCCCTTTGGCCAGATGCCTCCTTTATCTGCTCCACTGATACCCTATTGTCCTACTACCATTTTAGTCAGAGGCCCACAGAATGAACTCTAATAAACTCTAAAAAATTAATGTTATGACTATAGAATTTATAAGATCAAATTCACCACACAGTGTTTACTGCAAGCTCAGAATCACCACGGCGACGATGATGTCACAATGGCCGAAGTTTATAAAAGCCAGAACTCGCGCGTTTGATTCCATTTCCAGTTTGATGCTCGAGCTGCGCGCATTGATTCACAAGCTTCTCCTGAACCAACCAATCGAGAACAATGACTGAGCGGAGGAAGAAGGGGAAGAAG
This sequence comes from Pygocentrus nattereri, assembly GCF_015220715.1. Taxonomy (NCBI): domain Eukaryota; kingdom Metazoa; phylum Chordata; class Actinopteri; order Characiformes; family Serrasalmidae; genus Pygocentrus; species Pygocentrus nattereri. The sequence goes on along the minus strand of NC_051219.1, from coordinate 8,204,613 downwards.
AAGAAGGGTCCAGCGGTGGTCAGCCTGCTGCGCATGGTTCTCCTCCTGGGCTGCTGCAGAGGTGGGACCTCAGAACGTGAGGAGGACCGGGATAAAACCCTGCATGACCGGACCCGAACACGAACCCTGAAAATCAAAAAGAAACCCAAGAAATCGCTCTTCAGTGGAGCCCTTGGACTGTTTCGGAAACCAGGAGCTGAAAAAAGTGGACGGGATAACAACACAGGTGTGCAATCCCAGGTTTGGGAAGAGAACGGACAGGACACTAGTGGACAGCATGAAGTCACACGTGTGCAATCCCAGGTGTGCAAAGAGACTGAACAGGACGTTACTGGCCCAAATGATGATACAGTGCAAATTGTAGTTACTGGGCCCAGTTCCTCTCCACCTTCTCAGACGTCCACTAATGGCCACAAGGGGGTGTCCATAAGCTCTGTTTCGAAAGAGATAGAAAGACGCAGGACAGTAACTTTCACAGCTGACCTGCACCCGATTCCTGGACCGTCCAACCATGATGACCTCCACAGCAGGGCCAGAGTGTTGGAGTCACTTGAGAGACGTGTGCATGACCTGAACAAGATACTAATAAGAAAACGGAGGCAGGAGAAAGGACAGAACCCAGCTGTCACTCCTGACCTGCACCCGATTCCTGGAGCGTCCAACCATGATGACCTCCACAGCAGGGCCAAAGTGTTGGAGTCACTTGAAAGACGTGTGCACGACCTGAACAAGAGACTAATAATAGAACAGAGGCAGGACAAAGAACAGAACCCAGCTGTCACTCCTGACCTGTACACGATTCCTGGACTGTCCAACCATGATTACCTCCACTGCAGGGCCAGATTGTTGGAGTCACTTGACAGATGCGTGCATGACCTGAACAACACACTAATAAGAGAACAGAGGCAGGACAAAGAACAGAACCCAGCCGTCACTCCTGACCTGCACAAACTGAGACCTGGACCGTCCCACACCGGCACCACCTCGCTTCCTACCAGGACAGAACCCTCTGGCAGCAGGAAGCTGACCGAAGAGGACAACGATGACGATCTCCCAGACTCATCAAATGGACATCTCCTGGTCTTGAGTCTGTTTGTGGTATTTTATTGTTATGTTGTCTTATATCAGCTTCATCTGCTGTTTAAAAACCTTTTCTACTGAACCAGCACTGAAGACACACCCGCAGAACATCTCTACAGTACAGGAGTGTTGAGCTCCGCTGGTGTTGAGCTCCGCTGGTGTTGGGCTCCGCTGGTGTTGATCTCCGCTGGTGTTGGGCTCTGCTGGTGTTGAGCTCTGCTGGTGTTGAGCTCTGCTGGTGTAGGGCTCCGCTGGTGTTGAGCTCCGCTGGTGTTGGGCTCCGCTGGTGTTGGGCTCCGCTGGTGTTGAGCTCTGCTGGTGTTGGGCTCTGCTGGTGTTGAGATCCGCTGGCGTTGATTTAATTGTTTAATTGAAATTAAAACAACTTTAAAACATGAAGGTAAACGTCTGCGTGTGGTTTTCTGTAAAGTGTATATGTGTATATACATCGTTTACTGTTCTTATACACACGTATCAGATCTTACTGACGGCTCCTTAGGGGAACTTACACTGAACTGAAGGAGAACTGAAGGACTCCAGTGCTACGTCACTAATTATTCTGACCAATCACAAGCTGCCAGCTGTCTCTAAAATGACTCGACCTGTATATGCTTGTTTGATTTATGTACATATACATGTTTTTAGAGGAAATTTAATACATGTTCTAAACTTAGATTTACATATACATGCATATATAAATTAAATATATATGGCTAACATATATGGATCAACATTTAATACCATATAAATATTAATCCTAAGCATGCTTGTCATTTATGGTCATACACATTGTATTATGGGAATTTCATATATGTTATAAACTTATATTTACATATAACCAGAGGATGTATATATGTGTTAATAATATATCACATTATAGGTAACATATATGGAAAAACCCCTCTTGATATAGTGATATAGGTCATATAACACATTTCTGTATGGGCCTGAGCAAAGCCTCCTAGAAAGGGGTGGTCAGCGCCAGCCCGTTTACTCCAACTGTCTGCGGTCAGTCAGGACTGTAGAGTGGACCACCAGCCCAGTTAACAGCTCTGTGGCTCAGAGTTTTGGCGGGCTGCCTGAAGCCTGCAGTGAAACTGTAGTGAAAATTGGCTGCAGCGACACAAAAATCTGTAAGCGCTCCAGCTGTTAACTACAAATCATAACCCTGTAGAGGCTCCAGCTACTAGCTACAAAAAACTGTAGCTGACTACAAAAGCACAGTAGCGCTGCGTAGCTCCTCCCCATCCCTGCTTAAAGCCATGAAACCCAACATCTCCAACATTTCCCAGACTAAACAGAAAGCAGGAACAGCTCCACGCTGGAAGATCTCAGATGAAGATCATA